>NC_084850.1:123817787-123842787 GCF_033115175.1 Lepus europaeus | reverse complement strand
AGCAACCACAGGATAATACACTCGTTATTTCTGCTGGTATGTTTCCTAAAAGTGAGGCGCATTGCTTTGAGCCCAGAATATTAGTGGAGAGTCTGCCTCACCTCTAGATTAACCTGTTGTCACAAGACCCCTTCTGCCATCGAATGCTTCTTAATGGAATTGTTATTAGCTTTTTGGCTGTTCTTATTTACTTTGTTTTCTTTACTCTTAATTTTTAGCTAACTAAGAATATTGTAAATTTATCTAATGTTTTCTATGTCCTACCCAAGAGAGCTTCCCCCTCTTGGTTCAACGGTGGATTTGTTGTTATGAATGATGAAGTATTTAGAGCTTATACAAAGTGTTTGGTGTATTTCCCAAATAATTGTGTTAGTAGAAGATGTCCATTCATGATTGGATGGGAATATGTGGGCTCTTGCAGCTCAAGGTAGGAGATGTTTTCCGCTTACATTTTGCATTTCTTCATCTTTAGGTTTGAAGTACTCATCAGTGACCAATAAGCTGTAGTACAGCCTTGAATACTGACTGAAAGGGGTCTGAAATTCCAGGGGATTAAAAATAGCAAAAGCACTTGCTGAAATTAGAATTTATATTTAGATGATATATTGTCTTTCACTCACCCTGCAGAATTTTATTTTTAAGGCTGTACATTGTGTGGCTTTCTGTTTCTCATTTTAGAAGCACAAGGATCTGACTGGAAAGCCAGACCTAGTTAATACACACACAGTCTGGGTAAACATAATGGAGTTGCTATGCAGAAAAAGGGCAGGACATTCTTTACCAATACCGCACTGATTCGATTTGATCACAAACACCGGATGTTACTTTGTGGGAGTAGCATTGTGAAATGCTGTCACACAATTTTTGCAAGGCATCTTGGGATGTGTAGTTCAGCATTCCAGAGGAAGCCCACCAAAGATGCAGGCGAAGTTGGCCTAGCCTGCACTGGGGAAGGATGTGTGTGGGCCCTCTGTGCTTCATCATTTCCCAGTTTATCTTCCAGCTTCTGTGCCATGCAGTGCATAGCTTGTTTGTCGGCAATCCTGAGGGCTTTGAGGAGGTACTGAAGAATGGAAACTAATTTCCCAAGCCTCTCTGGTTCTGGAGTGGCATTCTTTTAACTATGAAATAGGATTCTAAGATCTTTCTTGTATCCTTTCTGGTTTTTATATGATTTCTTTCTTCAGACATAATCTTGTTATGAGATGAATCTCCCTTGGAATGCCAAGCAGAGATCATGTTATGCCCTAGAGTCATAGTTATAAGTGATGTTACTTATTATACACTCCAGATTTGTTCAGCAAAAATTCAGTGAACATCTACTCTAGACCAACATCTATATAGCCCCTAGAGATAGATGAAGGAACTAACCTAAGTCCCTGTCCTTACATTCCAGTGGGGAGAAGCAAATAATCCATGATGGTGATATGGCATGGCAGATGGTGATGGGGTCCTGGGGAGGGGCGTTCAGCTGTGTAGATAGGAAAGGACTGCTGTGAAGGCGGGCGGCAGTTCATTTCTGTGGGATGATCGAAGAAGCTTTCCTGGGAACAGTCCTGTTGAGAAAAGACCAGAATGATGGAGCCTTGCAGCTATGTGAAGGAAGAGCATATTTAAGGAGCCTGAACACCAAGTGCGCGGGGCCTCTGATAGGAGGTGCTAGGCATATTTAAGGAATAGCAAAGAATAGCGCGAGCAGTAAGAGGTCAAGTGAGCGGGACAGATGGCAGGGGATGGAGAAAGACCACGAAGGACCATGTCAGCCATTGTAAGGACTTTGGCCCATATTCTAGGGAAGCTGAAGAGCTGTTCAGGAGCCATGATTAGAAGTGTTGTGGTCTCGCTTCAAGTGGACCACATTGACTGTGGCACTGCAGGCAAAAGGTGATGGCAGCTTGGCCCAAGGGGCAGCAGGGGAATTTGTGAGAAGTGGTGGGGTTTTAGGTGCATTTTAAAGTTAAAGTTGATAGAATTGGCTACTCACCCCCCCCCCATTTTATTATATTAGAAGGAAGTGGGGAAGATAGTCCTTCATTCTAATGAGTCTGGAATGAATTCTGATATACTTAATATTTCACCTCAAGATGATCAGTTTTCAAGTTAGTAAATGCACAGATGCGTTACCCAGACCACTGGCTCTTCCTAAGCACACATGGTAGACTGACACAAAAGGCAAGGTGTTGCCTGTGGAATCTCGAACACATAGCAGTGTGTGTGCTATTAACAGGTTTTTAGGAAAAATGAGTTGTGCCTGACTTTGAGCTCACAGTCTAGTCAATGAAGCAAAATTTCTGGGTGAGGGTGTTGGTGTTGTGGCATAGCAAGTAAAGCCACCACTTGCAATGCTGGCATCCCGTATGGGCACTGGTTCGAGTCGCAGCTGCTCCACTTTCAGTCTGGCTCCCTGCTAATGCACCTGGGAAAGCAGCAAAGGACAGCTTAAGTAGTTGGGCCCCTGTACCCAGGTGGGTTATCTGGATGAGGCTCCTGGCTTAAGCCTGGCCCAGCCCCAGCCATTGTGACCATTTGGGGAGTGAACCAGCAGATGGAAGATTCTCTCTGTATTTCTGTAACTGCCTTTCAAATAAAATAAATGTTGAAAAAAAAAATTCTGGATGAGAAACAGACTTCCTCCCACCCTGTTTACCTATGCACATGTAAACCATTGTCTCTGGTGGGTGTGTATTCATCCATGTGCAGGTGTCTTGAAGGGGTTGGGGCAAGTAATTAACAACTGCTTACTAATTTTTAGTGTAAACACACACATTAGTAGTTAGAAAAGGAGAGGATGGGGAAAGATTGCACAGAGAAGGCAAGGTAGAATCCGTAGGATATAAATATGTGCAGCTGAGGAGGCATGGAATTCTCATGAGTCTCTTTTCTATGCTTCTTGTTAGAAGCTGGGGAATTTTATGCCTTCTCCTGCCCTTTGCCCATTAAATTTATTTAGTAGATACTCTTATGTTAGAGAAACCAACTTTAAGAGGGAATCCCTGTTGCTTCTGCTTTGAAACAGTAGGTTGAAGTTGAATCATTAGCCCAAACTAGTCTGTGGTTTGGTTAAATGTCAGATTCCAGCAAAGAAGTGCCAAGGTATGTTCTTCGTTTTCTGTACTTATAGATCAGAGGAGAATCTTTCTGAACAAGTCTTGAAATTAAAAAACTAGTGAATGTACTTTGTATACTGTTCCTTTCTTGGGGAAAGGGGGTGCCTTGTCCTTCCACCAGTCTTCCCTCTCCTCCTCGACATTCACACTGTTCTGTAGTGCAACATGTAGTTGTGTGTGTCCCTAAAAATCACCAAACTGTGGAAAATCAATGACAACCACACAATTTATGGGAGAAACACAAACGTTAAAGTGACACATAAAAACGAATATGGGAACCTAATGAAAACTGTGCCATAGCAAGAAAAAAATACTCCAATAAATACGGTACTTTACCCTGAGAAGGACCAAAGTATGCTTGTGGAAGTGGACATCACAAGGGTTGCACCTGTGAATCATAGTGAAGTGGAAAATAGAAAAGTATCTGAAATTGAAAGGAAAGATGTAACAAAGAACCAAGTAGAAGTATAGCTCATAACACACACAGACAACTGAGGTAGCTGGTTGATGTTGGCTGGGGAGGGTGTTTGTTTTATATGAGGGAATTTGGAAAAGTTTGTGGAAAGTGCATACTATGGAAAAACTGTGTATAGATTTTAATGTTTTTGAAGCTAAACTGCTTCATTCCATTTTTCCACAAACTTCACAGTACCCTATGTATTCCTTTGTGGTTTGGTTCAGCTGTATGCAGTTTCCTGCAGTCACCCAACATTTCCTACAGACAGAATCATGCATGAGCAAGCACAAAACTCACATTATGTTTAAATCAGTCCTTGATATGTCAATGGCATTGGATTAAGTTCTCATTTCCAACAAGAGGTATGGCAGAACCAACTGTACCTTGTTTTGTTGTCATGATTAACTCCCACCTTACTTTTTGCCTGCTTTATTATTCTATTCTGTCTTTGTACTCATAACATACAAAGATACTCTTGTTTTTAGAAAGACTGATTGGAGCATGTGTAAACCAGATAACTAAACTTACTGAATATTGTCTATCCCCAGGATACTGGTCTGAGAGATGGGAAATAAAAAAGGCTTTGAAGCTGTAGGTTCAGCATGAGGAAATAAGCATAGACATTAGAGGCAAATATTCTTTAAAAGTAACAATGTATTACAGAATGGATATATCACTGCCGAAGAGCTAGGATAAAGTAGAGTTAGTATGATAAGGCTCCATAGATGATAGAAATTTTGATGCAAATCTTAGAGTTGTGAATGTTGGTTAGAGAAATGTTCCCAAAAGAGAAAAACTTAGCATCAAATTCTACCAGAATTTCAATTTCGGGGAAGATGGAGTAAGAATATTTCTTCTTGCTTCTCCAACTGAAAGCAACTATAAAACCAGGAAAGAAGGCAGGTGTTTGGTGGAGCTGTTAAGATACTGTTTGGGATGCCTCATCTAGTATTGGAGTTTAAGCCTTGACTCGGCTTCCAATTCCATCATCCTGCTAATGCTCCCCCTGAGAGGAAGCAAGTGCTGGCTTAAGTAGTTGAGTCCCTGCTGCCCACATGGAGACCCAGATTGAATTCCTAACTCATGGCTTTGGCCTGGCCCAACCCTGGCTGTCTTTGGCACTTGGGGAATGAAATGACTCTTGTGCTGGCTGGCTTGCTTGCCCTTTTTTTCTGCTTTTCAAATAAAAAAAAAATTTTTTTAATGACAGAATTCTCTAGCAGACAGGTTAGGGGTGGAGATCAGCTTTCAAACATCATCAAACTTACACTGAATTCATCTTCAGGCCCCCCGCTTCTCCCCCCGACCCCATCCTTCTGTCTGAATGCAGCACAGCTTAAAACTGGGTGTGGACACTAAGCTACAGACAGAGCTCCAGGAGGAAGAATGAGTTGTGCCTGACAAAGGAAACCCGTAACACCAGAGACAGTGTGGCAATCCCTCTGCAGTTTTCTGTTTCTGTTCTTTGTTTCTTTTTTCTTCATTGTCTCATTCCTCTGTCTCCAATTGTTGGTGGCATACAAGCTGCAAGTGAGAACCTGTTGAAACCAAAACTCAGAGGGAGAAAAGTTTCTCCCCCCAACCCTCTCTTTCTTCCTATCCTTGGATCCTTTTCCCAGTACAGACACAGAAGTATATGACAGTGAAGTAGCAAAGGGCCTAGCTTTCTTGCTGGAAGCTGCAATGAACTAGAAGGTACCAGCAGTATTACAGACATAGAAGACTGCAGGGAAGGTGGCACCATAGTTCTTTATGAACTCTTGGGCTTAGGGAAGCAAAGAGTCTAACGCTATTCAACATATGAAAGACCTTTGAGAAATGACCCATATTGATTATCAAGTATTGCACATACAGGCAGTTATAGGACAGTGCCAAAAGACTGTAAACATTTTGACAACAAACTGACATTGGTGGCGCAGAAAGTGGATTGGAATTCATAGCCCAAACCTAACAAAATCAATTGCCTATTAAAATGAAAATACCAATAATCTCCACAGGATTTAAATAAGACCCATAGGCTCATAATAACATACTATTCAAAATGTCCAGGATACAATCCAGAATTACTTGCTATAAGGAGAACAAGGAAAATCACAACTTGCATGGGAAAAAGAAAACGGTCAAAAGATGTCAATGCTGAGATAGCACCAATATTAGAATTATATGACAAAATCTTTAAAGCAACTTTTACACAAGTAATGGTGAACATTTTCCAAAAGGACAGAAAGACATAGTCTCAGCAAAGAAATAGAAGATAGAAAAACCAAATGGATATATTAAAATCAAAAAATGTAATAACGAAAATTTAAAAATTCAGTGGTTGGTCTCTGCAGCAGCATGGAGATGACAGAAAAATAGAGTCAGTTAATTTGACAACAGATTAGTAGAAATTATCCAACCTGAAGAAGACAGACTTGGGTAGATAACAGACCAGAAACTTAAGGATTTGTGGGACAATAACAGAAATCTAAGATTTGTAGGAAAATATTTAAAGAAAAAAACTTGCTAAGTTTGGCAAAAGACATACCTTGTAAATTTATAAATTTAAACAAACTGCAAACAGGCTAAACCCCCAAAGACGTCAAAAATCTTAAAAGTAGTCACAAAAATAACATAATGGAAAATGATTCAAATTATAACATTTCTCATCAGAAACCATAAAGGCCAGGGCAGTATTTAGGCAGAACAGATTAAGCCATACCTGCAATGCTAGCATCCTTTATATGGGCACTACTTTGAATTCAAACTGCTCCACTTCCAGCTCCCTGCTGGTGAGCCTGAGAAAGTAGGGGAAGTACTTGGGTCTCTGCCACCAACATGGGAGCGCTACATGATGCTCCTGGCCCAACCCCGGCCATTGTGGCTATTTGGGAAACAAACCAGAACATTTAAGCGCGCTCTCTCTCTCTCTCTCTCTCAAACTCTACCTTTCAAATAAATAAAACTTTTAAAAAGATAAAAGAAACCTTAAAGATGAGAAGAGGCAACATTTTTTGAAATAGCAGAAGAAAAGAATTATCAACTCAGATTTTTAAATCCAACAAAAAATATTTTTCAGGATTAAGAGTGAAAGAATATTTGCAGATGAGTAAGAAAGTGTATTGCCAGTAGACCTGTTATAAGTAGTGTTTAAGGAATTTATGCAGAGAAAAGGGAAGTGATTACTATAGGAAACTTGAAACATCGAGAATGACTGGAAAGCAGCAGATATGCTAAGCATAACTATTTTCCTCCTGCTGAATTTATGGAAATATAATTTACAGGTGAAAACACAAATTATGGCATTGTCTAATAAGATTTTCATTATAGATAGATGTAACATCTAATGCAACTACACATAAAGGAAGGAGAGGAAAGGGGCCTACTTGGGTTTTTATATTCTAGTTTAAGTAGTAAAATTGAATTCTAAATACATATACTGAAATCCTTAACTTAAACTATCTAAAGAAATGTTGTAAAAAAACAAATGTAAAAATCTTCAAATAATTCAAGAGGGGAGGAAATGAGAAAGAAGGAACAAACAAAACATTAAGATTATAGACCCTAGTCTAAACAAATCAATGACCACATTAAATGTAAATTATCTAAATATGGATACACCAATTAAAAGCAGATTTTCAGAATGGATTTTTTTTAATAATACAGCTATAATCTATCTTCAAGATACTCTTTAAATACAAGTAGGTAGGATAAAATTGAAAATTGACAGAAGGCATAGCATGCAAATACTAATCAAAAGGAAGTTATAGTGGATTTATTAATAGCAGAAATTTAAACTTCAGAGCAAAGAAAATTGGGATAAAGAGTAATACTACATAATGATAAAAGAGCTAATTCACCAAGGAAAGCAAACTGTCCTAAATGTGTGTGCACATAACAACAGAGCTTCAAAATACTCGAAGCAAAAACTGGCAGAACTAACAGGTAAAATGGAGAATCCACAATTATACTTGACAACTGCAGCAGTCCTTTCTCAATAATTGTTAGAGATGCCGGACAGAAAATCAGCAAGCATATAGAAAAACTGACATCTGACTGAATGCAATTGATATTTGCAGAACACCTCACTTAACAATAGCACTATCCACATTCTGTTCAAGAATATGGAGCATGCAATAAGATAGACTGTATTCTGAGTCATAAAATAAGCCATAATGAATTTTTAGAAGAATTGAAATCATATAGATTATATTCTTTAAAAACAATGGAAGTAAATAAAAGAATCAATAAAAGAAAGCTAATAGGAAAATCTTTGAGTGCTTAGAAATTAACCAACATGCTTCTAAATAATCCATGGGTCAAAAGGGAGATCTTTAGGAAGTTAGAAAATATTTTTAACTGAGAGGAAATGAAAATATACCAACCAGTACAAGAGGGATCTTCACAAAAATCATTGAAAATGTGTATTATGAAAAAATTCTGCATGGATTTCAAAGTTCTTTATTTCTTTGAGAGGTAGAGTTACACAAAGAGAGAAGGACAAAGAGAAAGGTCTTCCATCTGTTGGTTCACTCCCCAAATGATCACAACAGCTGGAGCTGGGCCAATCTGAAGCCAGGAGCCAGGAGCTTCTTCTGGTCTCTCACGTGGGTACAGGGGCCCAAGCACTTGGGCCATCTGCTTTCCCAGAGTATAGCAGAGGGCTGGATCAGAAGAGGAGCAGCTGGGACATGAACTGAATCCTTTATGGTATGCCAGCGCCACAGGCAGAGGCTAAGCCCACTATACCACAGCTCTGGCCCCTAAAATAAACATCTTATAATTCCATGTACTTAAAGTCCCCACATTTTATGTGATACATATTGCTATAAAAAGTAAGCCAGTTACCCATATTATATTTGTATATGCACACCATTGTTTATTCATCCTGGCTCCTCAAAATAAATTGGGTAATCAAATAGCAAGTGTTAAGTTGATAAAATAAGCCAGTTAGTTTGATAGGTGGTAAGTATTAAATAATCATGCTAACAGAATCTGGTGAGAAAGTAAAAATAAAAAAGAATGATACAACTAAAGCAATAATTAGAGGGATGTTGATAGCAATACATGCTTATGTTAGAAAAAGGGTCTCATCAATAATTTATATTGCATCTTGAAAAAAATTGAGAAAGAAGAGCAAAATAAAACAAAAGTGAGCAAAAGCAAGGACATAATAAAGATGAGCCCAGAAGTCAATGAAATTGAAAATGAAATAAAAAAAAGATGAAACCCAAAATCTGACTATTTAAAATTAGCAGTAAAATGGGGAAGTCTGTAGCAAGGATGGCAAAGATAAAAAGAGAAAAGATGGATATAAAAAGAGAAAAGACAGAAATTAGCAATATCCAGAATTCTAGATCCCCACAGACTTTAAAAGGATAATAAGGGAATACTATACACATTTGACAACTTAGAGATAATGGACCAATTCTTGAAAACCACAAACTATAAAATCCATCCAAGATGAAATAGATAACCTCAATAGTCTGATATTATATCTTTTAAAGAAATTGAATCCATCGTTAAGAAGAAGAAAGTTGGAGGCATCCGTGCTCAACTTTAAGACTTAGTATAAAACTACAGCAATCGGGACAGGGTGAAATAGACATAATGACACTTGGCTCCATGGAAGAAAATAATATAGATTCACACAATTATGGGCACTTGATTTTTGGCAGATATGCAAATGCAATTTAATGGAGAAGGAATAATCATTTCAATAAGTGATGTTGCAAAATCTCAATGCCCATAACTAGAAAAATTAACCATGACCTAAAAACTCATACCTTGCACAAAAATTAACTCCAGTGTATCACGGGTCAAAATCTATAACTATGAAACTTTTTTTTAAAGATTTATTTATTTAACAGGCATGGAGAGAGGTCTTCCATCTGCTGGTTCATTCCCTAAATGGCCGCAAGTGCTGGAGCTTCTTCCTTGTCTCCCACATGAGTGCAGGGGCCCAAGCACTTTGGCCATTTAATGATGCCTTCCCAGGTACATTAGCAGGGAGCTGCGTCAGAAGTGGAGCAGCTGGGACTCAAACCAGTGCCCAAATTGGATGTTGGTGCCACAGGCAGAAGCTTAACCCACGACGCTTCAGCGCTAGCCCCAAAAGGCAGAGTTAGAGAAGGAGAGACAAAGAGATCTTCCATTCTGCTGGTTCACATTTCAAATGGCCACAACAGCCAAGGTTGGACCAGGCTGAAGCCAGGAGCCAGGAGATTCTTCGAAGTCTCCCACATTGTTTTAGGGACCCAAGTACTTGGGCCATCCTCTGCTGCTTTCGCAGGCATGTTAGCAGGAAACTGGATCAGAAGTGGAGCAGCTCAGACAGACCAGTGTCCATGTTGGATGCTGGCACCGCAGGCCTTGGCTTTAACACACTGCACCACAGTGCCACCCTCAAAATTATAAAACTTTAAGAAGTAATACAGAGGCCAGTGCTGTGGTGTAGCAAGTAAAGTTGCCACCTGCAGTGCCAGCATCCCATATGGGCACTGGTTCGAGTCCCAGCTGCTCCACTTCTGATTCAGCTCTCTGCTATGGCCTGGGAAAGCAGTAGAAGATGGCCCAAGTCCTTGGGTCCCTGCACCCACATGGAAGACCTGGGAGAAGCTCCTGGCTCCTAAGTTTGGATCGGCACAGCTCCATCCATTGCAGTCATCTGGGGAGCGAACCAGCAGATGGAATATCTCTCTCTCTCTCTCTCTCTCTCTCTCTCTCTTTCTCTGCCTCTCTGCCTCTCTCCTCTCTCTCTAACTCCGACTTTCAAATAAATAAATCTTTTAAAAAATAATACATAAGAGAAAATCGTTAAGGCAAACAGTTCTTGGATATGAGACCAAAATCTTAGTCCATAAAAGCAAAAAAAAAAAAGTGACAATCTGGAGTTCATAAAAATTAAAAAGCTTTGCTTGACAAGAGGCACGATTAAGAGAGGGAAATGAAAAGCAATAGGTTGGGAGAAGATATTTATAAATCAAATATCCAACAAAGGACTTGTGTCTAGTTTCTATAAAGAACTCTCATAGCCCAGTAGTAACAGTCCAATATAAAAATAAATAAAAGACTTGAACAGATTCTTCACCACCGAGGATATATATAAGTGGTAAATAAGCATGTGCAGACCTTTTTACCATCACTGTCATCATGGAGACAGAAATTTAAACCATGGCATCATGTTGATCTATGCCTACTACAGTGTCTGAATACAAAATACTGGGAATACCAAATGCTGGTGTTGATGTGGGGCAACAGGACCCTTACACGATGCTGGTTGGTTTGTAAAATGGTACCACCACCTATAAACGGTTAATAGTTGCCTGGAAAGAGTAATGTGTGCTTACTGTAGGACCCAGAATCCTACTCTTGTGTACTCACCCTGGAGAAGTACAAACTTACGTTCATACAGAAACCAATGCATTCATGCTTGTGGCTGCTGAATTTTTAATTGCCCCAAACTGGAAACTGTTCAGACACCTTTCATTGAGTGAATGAATAAACAAACTAGTACTTTCATACCATGGAGCGTTGCACAATACTAGAAAGACATGAACTAATGATAGAGCCAGTAACTTCGATGGCATTATGCTGTATCCCGACTCAGTGCTGCGTACTGTATGGTTCCATCTATGTGGCATTCTTGGAAATACAAGGTGGTGTTGGAGAATGCAACAGCAGATGTTCTGGGTTAGAGAACCATGTTACTACAAAGAGGCAGCATAAGGAAGATTATTTTGGGAAGGGTACTGGGCTATAGACTGGTTGTGGTGGATGTCACATGTATTAAAAGAGAACTTAACTCCTATCTCCAGTCAGCTTTACTCTTTGGGAATTTTAAAGTGATATTTAAGGAAAATTGAACTTCCGTGGCCTGATAAAAGAAGATACAACCTTGCTTCAAGGATAAAACATTTCCAATAAAGAAGGTACATGTAGAGACATTGAGCAAGGGGTGCTCCTTTGACATGAGGAAATTTTAATACATAAATGTTCAGAGTTGATGCCCTCTCGTAATTCTCAAAGGTGTCACACTGAACGTAAGGCACATCTAAATGGATGTGTCATTGGGAGTCCCCCTAGTTAACTTTTAGTGTGGAATCCACATCAAGGAGAAAGTATCTAATTACAACAAAAATCTGTTTTAGGGAGCAAAACATTAATATTCTTATTCTAAAGTGAAGACAAAATCCCAGGTGCCACCTGCCACCCTCTCCTCCCCACTTAAGAGAAACAAAGCAAAAATTTCCTAAGCCTACAATGAAAATGGATTGAATAGATTTGGACATCAGAGTTTCAGACCTCTCGTACAAGTTCCAGCCACTCATAGAAGGGTGTCAAGTCTTAAATACATGACAGTCCATTGAATTGGAGAGTGTGATTTTGGAAGCAATATATTTTTTGACAATGGTAGTGTTCAGGAAGCTCTGCATTCTTGTATCTAGTGTAGACATCTGTTTACTTAGAATTACCATTATTCTATGTTATTTGTTGTAAGGGAGCATAGATAACATCTATATCTATATCTAAAGTTTTTTTATCTCTCTATATCATTGTATCTAAAGTTTTTTTTATCTCTATATCATTGTAAGCATCACTCTCAATCCCCTTTCACACATCCCTTCTACGTTGGTTAAGGGTGGTCATTTAAAAACAAACAGATCACCCAAAAAAGGCACAGTTTCTAAATTTTTGTAATAATAATTGAAAATGTAAATTAGTTTCAATCAAGTTGCTTTTGTTCTCTTGGTTTAAAATTACTAGTTAAGGTTATTTTACATCCACAAATGTCAAACTGTATCTGAGCAAGGTGAAATAGATTCTATTGGAGTCAGATTGGTGGCTGGGACCTCCCATGGGTCTGCAGATGACCGAAGTCTCAAACTGCCTCCAACAGTTTCTGCTGAAGGCCCTGCCCACCTCTGCTAGCTCTCAAGGAGGAACCATATTCCAGTAAAGGTGAGTTCTTTCCTGTGGCTTTTTTCTGCAGTGCCTTTGATGGTACATCATTTCGTATTAGGCTTAACAAATTCACATCCTCTTCTTGAGCTGCTGATGTACCAATCTGCCCTGTTAATTTCTTCACAAATTAACACCTATTTGGAGAGCATAGAGCTCTAGTTCCCACATTCTTGATATACCTCATGGTACTTTTACTAGGAATAGAAAGTATTTAAAGTTGCATTCTGTTGGTGAGGCTCCAGACCTTATCCAAAGACATGGAGTATTTCTACCTTCTTCTGTTTTATTTATGAGGTTGCTTTATAAAAGTTCTTCTTTAAAAAGCGTTCTGTTAATAAGGAAATGCTCGAAAGACACTTGGATACATGAAATTCACAGACAATGAGAACTGGAATTTTTAACCAGTTGTCTCCACTTCTCATGCCTCTGAATTTTTGGAGTGTTGCCAGCAGCAGAATTTACCTGATTCCATGTTTTATGTGCTCAATATTGGAACAGTGTTTTTTGAACTCCTGCCAGACTCCAGGACTGCGTCTAAGGGAGGAGTGTTGCTTTTTCTTACTTGGCTGATAGAGAAACTTCTGAGAACTGATGTGCCTGACCCAAGGCAGAAAGGGGGTGTCTGCCTTGGGATAATGGAGTGCCAGTGTGTATATCCAAGGTGATGCTGACTAATGTGTAGGGCCTTCAGGTGAGATGGGTGGGTGGTAAAATGTGATTTGAGAGAGAAGACCTGTTTTGAGCTCAAAGTGAGGCGTGAGGCACTTCTGTTACAGTTAGGGGGATTAGAGCACAATTAGAGCCAAGAGGAATACCCAGAAATAAGACATGTTTTCATATGAGTGGGACCTGCTGAGAACTCAGATGGAGATACAGACATACCATAAGCTGAGGAACCAGGGAATGGCTGGCTGGTTCTTGTTCCTTGAACTTTTTGTTGGGCACCAGAAAGAATGTGGTTGAGCATGGTGGGTAAGACAGAAAACTCAAGTGTTCAGTGGGCTCTCAATCTGTGGAGGCTGGAATTCAGCCTATGACAGAAGCCTGAGAACAGTTTTGCAAAGGGAGAGTGATGATGGGATGTGTTATCAAAGAGTTTGTCATGCTTCAGACCTAGACTGGAGAGATGTATAGGCTAGGCAGGCTTTTTGGTTTTGTTTTTCTAATTTTTCCAAACATAATTTCTCAAGTCTTTAAAGCTTAGGAAAAAGTTAACAGGAAATGATTTTTCACCTTTTGGGTGAAAGCAGCTGAGAAAAAACACATTTATGGTTGTGCGTTATAGTCCAAGGAAAGTCCATTAGCAAATTTGGTGGTTTTTTTTTTTTTTAACCACTTCTCTATTATGATTCGGTTTCCTGTTGGACGGATAAGGCAGCTTCAGTGAGCTTTCAATAGGAAAGACCAGGTCTTGATATAAGCTAATCTGCTTTCTAATTAAATAGGTGCCTAATACTGTAATTTCTAATGCACTCTAAAAAGAAAAGGCAAAGAGCAGCCAAACCATTTCTTGTTGGCTCTGATTTTGCAGTACTAGTATCATTCTGGCAAATTGGAAGAATTTAGACAAGGCATGAATGACTTGTACTTGCACATCTGTTAGTACCCTTCCTTTAGTTACTGCTTTTTAACTGTTTTCCAAAATTAATTTGCTGACATTTGAAAAGTACACCTGTAATGCCTTGTTACTGAATAGCTCGTTGTATAAAACATCATGGGGTAAAATCGTAAGACATTTATGATTCCATAGCTAAATTATGTTAATAACTACCTGAAATTTCCTATAGAAAGTACAAACCACTGGACTCTAGTAAATGATCTCTTAGTAAGAGAATTAGCTTCTTGCCTCTTACTGTGAAGGCTAGTTACATGGGAGGCTGTGGCCTTGGAGCCACAGTGGAGGAGTAGGCTGTATGATTTAGATTTACTTCATTGACTGCTCTGGCTACAATAGGATGATGGCCAAACATAGCCTGACTTGAATATTAACAAGAACTAAATCTTCACTAATGAAATTGGAGGACAAGGGAGGCACAAATGTAAAATCTGCTTATACTAAGTGTACTGCCTTCTTTCATGCACTAATTATAAGATGAACCTCTGATTTAGTAGTGAGGGCTTAGGGGAAAAGAAACAGTTGCGAGTACAGCAGCTATAAGACAAATCTTTGTTTAGAAAACACTAAAATGCCGTGATATGTATCTTAGCATAAATAGATTGCCTGCTATGTGCCAGACAGTGGATTTGTGCCAAAAACTTTATATGCATTGTCTATTTTAGTCCTCACTACCCTCTGGTGGGGGGTGGGTGTTACAGATGGATAAACTGAGGTTTAGAGAGACTTTTCTAAGAATTTTGTATACAGTGCTCATAAATGCCAGAGCCAAGATTTGAAGCAGTCTCTCCAACTATAGGAGCCATACAATTAAGGGCTACTTTATATACCTACCCTTCATCATTAATGTAAATCAAATTACATGAAAGGAAAATTTCGAGGATCGTGATCAAAGGTCTCTCTAAAATCTACCTCTTGGAGCAGGCATTTACCTAATGATTAAGATGCCAGCATCCCATGTTGGAGTGCCTGGTTTTGATGGCAGGCTCTACTTCTAGCTCCAGCTTCCTGCTAATGCAAACCTTGGGAGGTGACAATGTTGGCTCAAGAGATTGACTCCCTACCATTCACATGGGAGGCATGGATTGGGTTCCCAGCGTCTATCTCCTGACTTTGGCCTCCAGCCCTGGGCTAGTGTTCTTTGTGGGCATTTGGAGAGTAAACCATAGAGGGGCATATTCATTCATGTTCGTGTTCTTGTTTCTCTCTCTTCCCCTCCCTCCCTCCCTCCCTCCCTCCCTCCCTCTCTCTCTCTTCCCTTCCCTCTCTCTCTCTCTTTCTCACCCCCCTTCTCTCCCCTCCTTCCCTCTCTCTGCCTCTCAAATAAAAATAATTGAAGGGTAGATGCATATGACACAGCAGGTAAGTTGTAGCCTGAGATGCCCATATCTCATGCTGGAGTGCCTGCTCTGCATTCTGGCTCCTCCGCTTCCAGTCCAGCTTTCTATTAATGAGTATTCTGGGAGGCGGCTGATGATGGCCCAAGTAGTTGGGTCCCTGCCACCCACATGGGAGACGTGGGTTGAATTCCAGCCTCCCGGCTTTGCCCTGGCCCCAGCCCTGGATGTTGTGGGCATTTGCAAAGTGAACTAGTGGATGAAAGATCTCACTCCATCTGTCTTGTTTCTCTCCCTCTCCCCCATCCCCTGCCTTTCAAAGTAAAATGAAAATAAAAATACATTTTCAAAATAATATTTTTTAAAAGATACAAAATCTGAGGGTGGCTTTATAGCACAGAGGCAGGCACTGGCATCCCATTTCAGTGTGCTACATTTCTGATCCAGCTCCCTGCTAATGCTCCTGGGAAAGGATGGGAAGATGGCCCTACTGCTTGGGCCCCCACCCCCTGTGTGGGAGACCCAGATGGAGCTCTGAGCTATGGCCAGGCTTTTCTAACCATTTGAGAAGTGAGCAGGAGGATGGAGGGTCTTTTTCTTTGTCCCTCTCTCTCTGACACTTTGCCTTTCAAATAAATAAACAAATTTTTTTTAAAAAAAATTAGCCTACTGTAGATTTATTGAATTTCAGCTTCCTCCTGTGGTTTGCTTGACAGAGCCAGACCAAATGATTTTGCAGGCCTTATATTGCCTGCAGGTCAGATGTTCCCCACTCCTGGTACAATAGTGTAAACACTTTAAAATTTGGTTGTCAACAAATTTGACTCCCCCCCCCCCAAAAAAAAAAGATGCAACTTATACTACCTCCTGTGTTTCAGGCAGTGTTCTAAGCATTTTCTCTATTTAAACTCCAATATGTGCCATAATCCTTTGAGGTACTATTGTTAGTCCCCTTTTACAGGGGAGGAAACAAGAGTGTGGTCATGTACCTAGGAAGGAGTAGAGCCAGGGTTTGACCCCAGCCTGGTCCAGTCTACCAACAGCCACATTATTCGTGCCTTCCTTTGTATTTTTACATTTCATAGTTTAGACTACCTTGGCTATTACTTCACACCTTTCTCTAAAAGCGCTTTTTCTGTGTGATAGTCCTGAGCTGTTTATAGTTTAATCTCTATCCTTGAGCAGAGTCCAGAACCTTAAACAGAACTGATAGATTAGCTATGAAGAGATTAAAAGTGAGGAAAAGTTTTGTCCTATTGGAGAGATAGAAATTAAGTCTTTATTTCCTTAAAACAGTCAGTACTAAAGCCCCCCCCCCCTTTTTCATTTGCTTACATCATCAGTGACTTACTTTCATTGTTTGCTCTTGACTGGAAATAAGTTTGCCCAAAAGTTTAAAAAAAGAAAAAGCCAAGTTCTTGCCAGTACCTTTTTTGTTCACCTGCTTTTAAAAGTTCATGGAAAATGGAATTGGTGCAAAAAGTTTTGAAAGCTGATAGTTCAATACCGACGAGTACTCCGCAGTCACTGTGTGCCCTGTGCTATACTATTTCACACATGCTATCTTAATCAGTCATCATTACAGCCAGCACCTTGAGGTCGTGATACTTTTTCCCTGTTTACAGATGAGAGATTACTTGGCTTCTCTGAGACTCAGCTTTTCATTTGTAAACCAAGAAAAGGAAAACTTCCTTATATTCTGATAGAACTTTCTAAAACGCAAATGAAAACCTTCTCCTACATTTGAAAGGTTCTCAGAATGGAAGGGGCCAGCATTGTGGTGTAGCGGGTTAAGCTGCCGCCTGCAACACCAGCATCCCATATGGGCACTAGTTCGAGTCCTGGCTGTTCTACTTCTAATCCAGCTTCCTGTTCATGCACTGAGGATGTCGTGAAAGATGGCCCAAGTGGTTGGTCCCCTGCCACCTGTGTGGGATACCCAGATGGAGTTCCTGGCTCCTGGCTTTGGCCTGATCCAGCCCTGATTGTTGTAGATATTTGGGGAGTGAACCAGTGGACAGAGTCTGTCTGTCTGTCTGTCTGTCTTACTCTCATTCTCTGCCTTTCAAATAAACAACATTGTGGAAAATGCACATTTGTATCAAAGCTGTGTATGGATTTCAAAATTTCATGCCCTGATACATGAAAGATGCAGTTTATCTTTCCATGAACTTTCTGAAATACTCATGCATAGTCTGTGTAGAACATAAATTTTATTTCTAAGAACTCAAATTTTGACCTTTTTTTAAATCACTGGTTGAGTTTCCAAAGGTGTTTCTCAGAATGAAGGTGAACAAAATTTATAAAAATGACACAGTTAGACCTTGTGTCTCCAATATAAAAAAGCACACATTGAAAAACTGTTCTCTCTGGCTTAGTCAATTTCTCTTTGTTGCCTCTACGTCTTGCTCCCAGGCCAGTGCCCTTTGCTGTGGCTCTTGCTTCAGCTTCATTGACCTGCCATGGCTTGTGCCCTGAGTGTGCCATTATTACCACAGCCTAACTGCATGAACAAGCTACCAGGTACATGTGAATGGATCTCCTGTACCACACAAAGCAAGTATTTGAGATTGCAAACTAACCACAAAAGAACTGCTTAATACCCAGAATGACATAGTTGAAAGTACTTGAATGAAAAGTGACATAATGAAAAGATCAAGGGGCTTGGACACTGAAAACCTGGCATCAAGTCTTGGCTCTGCCACTTAGTAGCTGCATGACCTAAGGCAAGTCCAGTAACCTTTTTGAGTTTCAGCTTTCTTATCTGTGAAATGAGGATAATCAGAATAGCTAGTTCACATGTTGAAGATCAAATGGGAGAAAGTATAATGCAAAGAGTGATCTGAAAACTAGAAAGTGTCAAATAGATATTAATTTATCATGCTGAATTTTATTAAGTCCCTCCTTTAGCATAGTGTGATCTCACATACACACACACACACACAGCATTCAAGGAATCTGTCAACTTTAAATAAAATATATGGACTTAATCTCACTTAATCCTAGGCCTACATTTAATGCCAAGATATGAGGTGTCATTTGGCAGTAAAACTCTACAGCCTTCTTGTTTATTAACATTCATTCTAATTTGGACTCTATCAGCTTTTCTAAGAGGCTTTTGAACTGACGAGAACTACCGTATTCGCTGGCCAGATTGGGAATTATGAACAGATGACTTCCTTGATGAGCTCTGTAAAATAAGGAAAATAACCCCATCTTCTCCTGACCCCACAGAACTGCATAAGGATTGAATGCTTTGAAAATATCACACACCATACAAAGCAAAAGACGTGAGGTTTTGGTTTATTGTAACCAGTTAGCAGAGTAATTCATTTAATTGAACAGGCATATTGATGAAAATACTGTCAGGAATAAAAACAGTGAATATGATTATCAGAGACTGCTCAGTGTAGCATCAGAATTAAAACACATAAATAATTATGTTAGGAAGTGGAAGGTGATACATGCCATTAAAGTTGTAGGAAGACAGTGATTGACATGAGGAGTGGTTTGGATGAATGATAATATCCACGTGTAATTGTGGTATAGTGTTAGAAGAGACGTACGCACACCAGACTGTATAAGCGCCTGCAGTCTTACAGGACTTCTCTCTTGTTTTCTGATGTAGAAACAGAACAGTATGCAGTAACATGTAGTAGATCCTCAGTTTATTAGGTGAATGAAAACTTTTGTTTCTGATGAGCTGAGGTCATTCATGACTTGGTGGTAAGCTGACTTTGATATCCTGTGGCTTGGTTCAACCATGATATTCTTGTCCTACTTCTCCATCTAAAACAAGACTTACTTTGAAATGTCACGTAACCTTAGAGTTCACTTCAACATCCAGGTCAAAGTGAAATGTTAAATTTTTATCTTTATTGTTACTACAGTTTATTTATAGTAATGTGTATTTACTCTAGCAGCTTGCTATTTTTCATCACGAACCCTTAGGAACCAGACATTAAGACACTGGAAAGCTTTTTTATGTCTGTAGATGGGAGTGGGATAGGAAGTAGAGAATTTCTATTTTAATTAGATACATACATAAAGGATCTTCAGAAAGCTCAAGGAAATGTATATTATGAAAAAAACTATGCATAGATTTCAAATTTTTTGTGTCAAGCTAAGCATATCTTTAAAAAAAGATTTATTTATTTATTGAAAGGCAGTTATACAGAGAGAGAAGGAGAAGCAAAGAGTGTGTTCTTTCATCCACTGGTTCACTCCTCAGTTGGCCACAACGGTCAGAGCTGTGCCGATCCAAAGCCTGGAGTCAGGAACTTCTTCCAGGTGTCCCACGTGAATGCAGGGGCCCAAGGACTTGGGCCATCTTCTACTGCTTTCCCAGGCCATAGAGAGAGCTGGATCGAAAGTGGTACAACTGGGACTTGAACCTGCGCCCATATGGTTTGCCAGCACTGCAGGCAGTGGCTTTACCTGCTGTGCCACAGCTGCAGCCCCAAGCATATCTTTTAATTCCATTTTCTGTGAACTTTTTGCAGTACCTTTGTATTTAGTTGACTGTACCAGGAAAGAAGCTCCAGTGGCATTAAATAGGGAAACAAAGTCAGATCATAGTTTTCCACTTGAATTAGATCTGGATTGCAATTGCCTAATCCAGGAATCCCTTCTTTTCTAAAAGATTTCATGTAGAACTCCCATCTAAGATGTAATTTTTTAAAGATTTATTTATTTGAGAGGCAGAGTTACAGACAGAGAGAAGGAGGGACAGGAAGGTCCTCCACCTGCTAGATCACTCCCCAAATGGCCACAAGTGCCAGAGCTGGGCCAGTCTGAAGCCTGGAGCCAGGAGCTTCTTCAGGGCCCCAATCACTTGGGCTATCTTATGTTGGTTTCCCATGCTATTAGCAGGGAGCTGGGTCGGAAGTGCAGCATCTGGGACTCGAACCAGTGCCCATATAGGATGGCGGTGCCACAGACGGAGACTTAACCTACCACATAGAGTACAGGCCCCAGACTTTTTAACCAATGTAGAATCTTAAGGTTCCAGTGGAATGCAAGTGATAGCTTATAAATTTTTGGTTTTTATTTTACTATTTGTTCTGATTTGAAATTTGTGTTTGGAGCTGGAGTTGTACTGCAGAAGATTAAACCACTACCTATGATGTCATCATCCCATATGAGCTCCAGTTTGAGTCCTGGTTGCTATGCTTCTCATTCAGATTACTGCTAATGTGCCTGGGAAGGTAGTTCAGGATAGCCCAAGTACTTAGGCACCTGCCATGTGTGTGTGAGCGGGCTTATGGCTTCCAGCCTGGCCTACCCCCTGCCAACCATTGCAGGCATTTGGGGAGTGAACCAGCATTTGGAAGCTGGTAGCCCCTCCCTGCCTCCCTTTCTCTCTCTGCCCTTCTGTAACTTAATTTCAAATTTATACAAGAAATCTTTTTAAAAAAGAAATTTATGTTTAAAGTTTTATTGTGGTGTTGATACATTCTTAAATGTAAGCGAAGAGCTTCAGATTTTTTTGGCAAGTAGTTCTTCCAGAAATATGAAAAGATGACTTTCCTGGTTCCAAGTGTTTGGTCCAGTAGTTGGACACAAGTTAGGATACCCACATTCCATATCGGAGTACCTGGGTGTAGTATTCAGCTCTAGCACCTAACTTAAGCTTCCTGCTAATTCTCATCATGGGAGACAGAGGTGATAGCTCGAGTGATTGGGTCCCTGCTACCCATGTGGGATACCTGGATTGAGTTCCCACCTTCTAGCCCCAACCCAGCCCAGACCATTTGGGATGTACAAACAGATGGGGGAGCATCCACACTGTCTCCCTCCCTCCCTCCCTCTCAAATAAATAAATGGAAAATCTTTTAAAGGGAGAGCAATAAATTCAAGGTAAAGCCCTAGAGTTGTCCTCAGTCCAAGTAAAGACCTCATGGCCAATATTTGGATTTTTCAACATCTGCGGTATTGAAGCCTGCCCTGTCTCCTCAGATGGAAATTGCCACGTGCAGAATGACTTGATAGAAAATGGTGTACATTCTATATAATCTTCTAACAGCAGAATGCGACCAGTGGCACTTCCCCTAAAAAAAATAAATTACCCGAAATTTGCAGCACATTCATATTCAATTTCATCACAGCAGATGCTCATTAGTATGTTGTTATTAATTGGTATTCACTTTAGGTTTTGTTTAAAATGAAGATAATAATTAGGTTTTAATTACTGCATCATTCGTGGGGGGGGGGGGTTGTCTGTGGGGAGAAAGAGTGAAATGCCTCTTAAAGCACTGAAATATTTCCTGATGCTTATTCAGCAACGTGTGTTGCCAAAGACTTTGAAAAATAACTTCATCTTTACAAAAGATAGGATTCTGAAATGAAGAAATTACTGTGTGTTTTTTAAAGCCTGTCGTTATCAAGAACTTGCTGTAAATTGTCTATTTGATGGACATACTGAATCAGATGATAATGTGCACCACCATTCTTTCTAATCAAATTACCAAAAAAGACTTCTTGGAAAAAGTAACCCTCACAAGCGGCTGATTAATGAAGTGGTGGCAATGTTTTGTATTAGAACTAATTGAAGTAATCCAAATAAGTTATTTCTGTAGCCTATGGAAATAATTTCCTTTGCAAAGAAGTACAGTGGAATTGGCAAACCAGCATTTTTTTTTCACCCTCTGTTGTTCCATATTTGCAAAATAGCTAAGTTAACGTAGATATTGCAAATAAAATGGGTAGAAAACTAAGTAATTTAATTGAGTGACAGGGAAAACAAGAAAGCTTATCTCAGCCTTTTCATAATCAAGACTAATAATTTGTATGAGGCCTAAAGGTGTATGGAAATTGAGGGGTGCTGGAATTCTAAAGGCATATTTTTAGTGAAACACTGTAGAAATAGCAGCTTGAATGCATTCATTGAAAGGGGGCATTCATATTCAAGAGTTTTCCTTAGACAAAACTTTCTGGAGCACCTATGGTGGGCATGGCATTGCATTGTGTTCTACAGCCATGCACAAATCCAAGCCCTCCTGAAGCATATAGTCTATATGGGGAAAATGCAGGGTCTCTCTCATAACCTCTGTATACTAGCTACCATTCACAGTGCTAGGCACTTTCTGTATCTTGTTTTTACAGCATCTCTGAGAGGTTAGCCTCATTTTAGATGAAAAAAAAATTGAAATATGAAGAGATTAAACAATTTGTCCAGGATCCCCCAAGTGATCACTCAAAGTCAGCTCAGTTAACCAATAGTACTGAATTTAAGACCAGATTCAGTCTGACCTCAAAACCTGTTATCTCTGTGCTGTTTTGGTCTGCCATGGGAGATACACTTAGGAAACATTAGAAACTGATTCAAGAGGCTAGTGTTGCTTTCATTGGCTGGCACTCTGGTACTGAATGAGAGGTGCAAGGCAGGCTTTGTTAATCTCTTGGTTCCATAAACGTTGAGTCGCTGCTGCATGCCAGGGCCTGTCCTGTATGATCCTGGCCCTCAGGAGCTCACATCCTAGGAGATATGAGGCCCTGATGAAGCTAGTGGGGATTCTCTAGGGTGTGAGCTGTGTGTTGCAGGCATGTTGTGAGCCATAGGAACCCAGAAGAGAGGCAACTTGGTCCGTCAGAGGGAAAGTGAACAAATCAAATCACAGAGGCACAAAAAGTTTCTCAGAAAAGGTGACGATGACTGTATTGAAGTCTGAAGCAACAGACAGAGTCTGAGCACTTTAGGCAAGACTGGAAGGCTCGGCATGAAAGGAGCGATGGATTGCCTGGACGAGAGTTCAGAGGAAAGAACACACTGCTTGACTACAGCAGAGAGTGGGATGGGAGGGGGGCTTGGGTATGTGGCCAGGCTGTCTGTTGGGCATGTGGAGGACTCTTGAGAATGGACTTGAGGTGATGGGACTCTATCCTGATAGGGATGTTTCCATTAAAGGCTACCCTGAGCCAGTTAGCCATTTTAGGATATGTACCTCATGGTCTTTGTTAATGCTAGTGAGGTTTATTTGTTGTTGTTGTTGTTGTGAGTGAATGAGAACGTTCCCATATACTGTTTGACTCCCAAATGCCTACAGCAGCCAGGAGTGGGTCAGAGTCAAAGCCAGGAGCCAGGAAAGATTCCAATTACTTTGACCCATCACCACTGCCTCCCAGGGTCTGCATTACAGGAAGCTGAGCAGGGAATCAAACCCAGGTTCCCCAGCGTGGGATGTGTGCATTGTAAGCATTAGTCTAAGTGCCTGCTATGCCAGTGAGATTTAGAGTTCTGAATGTGCTTCATGCTGTAATATATAGAGTTAACCATTTTTGCAAAGTAAAATGGAGTTTAGTATGCCTTCAGTACATTTTTTTAAGATTTTTATTTATTTGACAGGTAGAGTTACAGACAGTGAGAGACAGAGAGAAAGGTCTTCCATCCACTGGTTCACTCCCCAAGTGGCCACAACAGCCGAAGTTATGCCAATCTGAAGCCAGGAGCCAGGTGATTCCTCCTGGTCTCCCATGCGGGTGCAGAGGCCCAAGGACTTCGGCCATCCTCCACTGCACTCCTGGGCCACAGCAGAGAGCTGGACTGGAAGAGGAGCAACCAGGACTAGAACTGGCACCCATATGGGATGCTGGCGCCGCAGGCGGAGGATTAACCTAGTGAGCCACGGTGCCGGCCCCCCTTCGGTACATTTTAAAGTTTGCTGATTAATGATTAAAACACATGATGGGTACAGTTTTTGAAAGTCCATTTCCCTTCCTGATTCGATACTGTGCAGCTTAGCCCAAATGAATTTTACTTCTGTGTTATTATGCCAAGTGATGATGTGAAGAGGTAGCCCTTGCATGTTGTAGGGTGTATGAGGAAGATAACGTAAGATTAAGATTTTGCCATGGCAGGGCCGGCACTGGGGCATAAAGGGTAAAGCTGCCACCTGCAGTGCTGGCATCTCATATGGGCACTGGTTCAAGTCCTGACTGCTCCACTTCTGATCTAGCTTTCTGTTATAATCTGGGAAAGCAGTGGAATATGGCCCAAGTCCTTGGGTCCCTGCATCCACATGGAAGACCTGGAAGAAGCTCCCGGTGCGTAGCTTCAGATTGGCTCAGTGCTGGCTGTTGCAGCCATTGGGGGAGTGAACCAGCAGATGGAAGACATTCTCTCTCTCTCTCTGCCTCTCTGTAACTCTGCCTTTCAAATAAATAAAAACAAATCTTTAAAAAATTTGCCCTGGGAGCCAATGCTGTGGCGTGGCCAGTTAAGCAGCCGCCTGTAGTGCCAGCATCCCATATGCACACTGGTTTGAACTCCAGCTGTTCCAGTTCCCATCCAGTGCCCTGCTAATGTGCTTGGGAAATCAGGAAGATGGCCCAAGTACTTGGTCCCCTGGGAGACCCAGAGGAACCTCCTTCCTGGCTTCGGCCTGGCACAACCCCAGCTGCTGTGGCTATTTGGGAAGTGAACCAGCAGATAGAAGCGCTCTCTCTCGCTCGCTCTCTCTCTCTCTCTCTAGCTCTGCCTTTTAAATAAATAAATCTTCCAAGAAAAGATTTTTCCATGGATAAGCTCTGGAATCATGAGCCC
>NC_084850.1:123752787-123812787 GCF_033115175.1 Lepus europaeus | reverse complement strand
TAAAGTAAGCATAGGCAACGTAATCATTGGGCCTACAAAAACCAGATATTACCACAAAAAAATAGACCTGGAGTGTGTCTCTGCTGTTCACTAAAAGCCTAGGTTCATTTTGAAAGAGAGGAATGGGGTGGAGTTCTTTTATTGACTCCATCCTAAGAGTGGATAGGCGCCTCAGCCATATGATCAGGTGCTGCCTGGAGCCCTTTGCACCCGATGTTTCCTTCTACAAGACTTGCAAGCACTGTGGGACTTAATGGGTCTGGGAAAAGCTTTGTTACATAACTTAAAGTATTTGAAAATGTCATGACAAGTGCATGTTTTTTCTCCTACCTGAAAATCACATTGACAACTTTTCTATTAGATGTAGAAAATAAAAAAGGCAAATTTACACATTTTTCTTATTAGTTGCCTACAGAGTGTTTATGTTGTTTGTCAGTGAATATCAATTCAATGTTTTGCTGGTCGGTGTTGGGACTGGAGACACCCTCAACAGCATATAAAAACCTACAAAAATTGCTGGATTTCCTCACATACCAATCTCCATGGTGCCCTTGATTTGGTCTCCCTGTTTTCAATTCTAGTCATAATTGACTTCAGTTTTTACATCTATAAGGTAAGCTAGAAATTATTTTTAGAAATGTGCTGACTTACTTAGTTTTGCTGTCCTTTAATATAAAACATTTTGCAACTAATGAAGAGTTGGTTCAGATATTATTAGTATCTTGTGTTTAGATGTTCAGCAAGGACTTGGCCTGTCTCCACAGTCTATTTTTCATGAACTAGTAAGATTTGTATACAGAAGGTGTTCCTTCTGTTCATTAATAACTAGGTTCTGGAACTTCTATTCATAACTAATATTTTTCCCATATTTACTGGTAATGCCATTAATAGCTGTTGTGTTTTGTTACCCCCAAAGACCTTTCCTTTAAAATAGTTATGATTTGAGAAAATAAGCTAGTGCATCATTTTCTGATGAATACATTGTCTGTTTTTCTCAGGCCTCTTACATCTTTCTGAGTATCACTATGTGAGAACCTGCTCCCCCATGACTTATTTCTAAATGTAGCCTTCCTTGATTGTCCCCTAGATGTTCTTAGACTCCAAAGGGAGTGAATTTTCTTCTCTACAGCTCTAAAATTCCTATCTGAGAGGCTCTGTCAATCTTTTGAGGTCAACACTTTTCAAAACATCCAGTGGCACTTAGAGACATGTAGAAGAGTGATCTGGAAAGTCACCCGAGGCTTAGCCCAGCTTCTTAAAGAACATCAAGGAGTTCACATTGCTCCTCCTGAAGTAAGGGGGACTAGAATAGCCATTTGGAAGCTGCTTGCTTGGCAAATGGGAAAGTGTTGACAGGATCTCTACATTCACACAGGTTCCTGTAGTCCCATTTCACAAGTTTAAGAATTGGAATACGTTTTGATTATTGTTTATAATTAATATACTGCCCAACAGTGCAGGGCAAAAACAGCACCACGTGAATTATTTGTTGGTTCTTTTGAATTTCAGAAAGCTAAAGAAAATAGGGGCCTGCGTTATGGCACAGCAGGTAAAGTCATTGCCTGCAATGCCGGCATACGATAGCGGTGCCAGTTCAGATCCAGTCTACTCTACTTCCTCTCCAGCTCCCTGTTGATGTGCCTAGGAAAGCAGTGGAAGATGGCCCAAATGCTTGGGCTCCTGTACCTGCATGGGATACCTAGTAAAGCTCCTGGCTTCCGGCTTTCACCTGGCCCAGCCCTGGCCCTTGTCTATTTGGAGAGTGAACCGGTGGATGGAAGATTCATTCATATTCTCTCTCTCTCTCTGTAAATCTAGCTTTCAAATAAATAAATAAATCCTTTTTAAAAAAGAAAGCTAAAGAAAGTAAAACAAGAGTATAAACTGTACTCATGTGTATCCAACAGAAGAAACTTCATGAAATGTTCCAAAATCCCTTTTGTTCTATTGGATTTTATAGGTTGAAACTATTTTCCTTTGAACATCCTTCTGCTCATTTCCTATTCCTAAAAATGTATGTATGAGTGAGTTAACTAGAATTTACATGCTCAGGGCATTTTCAGATCCTGCACTAATCCAAGTGGTTTTTATGCCTAAGAGTGTGGCCCAAGAGCAGAGATTTCCTGACATATGACTTCACTGAAGAGTTACCTGGGACATAGTAAAAATCCAATCCATAGTAAAAGTCCAAATCCATGAATCATATGCTCTACTGTGGGATAGAGCTTGGAAAGCTATACTTTTCAGAAAGTCCTCCCAGCTAATTCTGACCTGCAGCCAAGTTTGATAGCCCCTGTCCAGGGTATTCTGAGCAGATCACTTGGATGATTGCTAAACAAAAGTGAATAGAATATAAGTTGTAGTCTTTTATAGTACAGAAGAAAACAATTGTGGGGGAAATTCCATAAATTTAAATGAATGTAACCTATATAAATTTGCTTCTTGCTTTCTGAGTCAGAGTGAAATTCTCTCTTAGGATTTGCCATTCAAGGGGGACCTGCTATAAAAATGGATTTAAAATCTGTAGGAACCGGAGGACAAACATATTTATTCAATTTGGACCAAGGCCAGAGCACCAGTAGATGTTAACATCAGAAGCCCTGTGAAAAATGACAGTCGTTACACACAGAGTTATATCATTGAGTATGGGCTCTAAGTATCATCTGTCAACAAGTGCCATGTAGCTGGGGTGTGAAGTATTGACTGTAGACTCTCCCTTACTGTCACTGCCTAGCAACACTTCCTTCCCGAGATTGTTTTACCATTTCCATTATAAAGCCTATATTTTAAGGGTTGTAACTGGATGGTGGTTTTAATTTTTTGTTTGAAACTTGGCAATTTGACTTGGAAAAAACACGTACACATTATTTGAAAGATGTTTATTTATTTTTACAGTGCGAAGTAGCTCTGTCAAAGCTTTTTCTGTGCTTTGCTTTCAAATGAAAGTTTACAGGCCATTAGTCCATAATGTGAATTAACCCCATTTGGTATTTTTCCCTTTCCTTTAAAATGGTGAAGGACTGTTATTCACTTTGGTGAAGTGTTTACTGCATATTCACTGTAACTACATAACATTTTAAAAATCGTATTTCTGTGAGGCTTTGGCATTATTATTGTAACTGCTCCAGAATGTACACAGATGGCATAATGGATCCAAAGGAGGTTTTAGAGGAACACTGTGGCAATATATGAAGTAAAAACCTATTTCCAGGATTTCAGCACAAAGTGGTCCCATTTCACTGCCTCATCCCATGGTGCCTTGGCCTGAGTAGGGATAAGTGAACAGTTTGGGGAAACCTGAATCAGTTCAAGTCTTTGCCCAACTTTCTAAATTAAGTCTGCTTACAAATGCAGACTCGCTTTTCTCAACTGAGCCTTTTTGTTGTTTATTCAGCAACAACAAAAACAACATCCGTATCATTCCTATTACGCTTTGAATACCATCCTTCATGTGAGAGGAATGGAATGGATGGTCAACTCTCAGCTGCCCTGGAGGAGCTTAGAGTCTGCTGAGAAAAGATCGGTAAATGTTGTATGGCCTGAGTGCCACCACCAGTCTGCTCCAGTTGTAGACGCAGAGACTGGGAGCCACTAGCTGCCTTTTCACTTCAGTGTTTATTTGCTCTTTCTTTATTTCCAGAAAGAAACTTCTTTTCTGTTCCTATTCTCTCCTTAGATACTTAGGTCCTCTGAACTCTGTCAGCTGTTTGTGATAGGATGTGATCGTCTGCCAGGGCTGCCTGACTTCAACAACAGGGCTGCAGCCTAGATATCCAGGGATGAAGGGTTGACTTCTTCCACGGCCTTTCTCCGTGGCTTGCAAATGACCATTTTCTCTGTGTCGTCACCGGTGTTCCTCTCTGTGCCTGATCTCCTCATATTATAAGGACGCCGGTCGTTCTGGATGAGGGCCCACCCAAATGGCCTCATTTTCACATAACTGCTTCTTTGAGGGCCCTATTTCCAAATGTAGTCACGTTTTGTGGTACAGAGTTGAAGACTTCCTACAGTATGGATTTTGGAGGGGAGGGAGCACGTTTCAGCCCATAGCAAATGGTCTACTTGGTGACTCTCTCTCTAAACCCCTTTGAACATGTTGCATTTGTCTCTGCCAGAATTGGAACACTAGGATTTAGGACTCTACTGAAGAAAGGAATTAGAGTTGTAGCGTATGGATAAGGATGATTTAACCTTGGGAAATGTCTCTGTTATGAAGCCTGACTTCCCAGCAGGAATCTCCAGGTCACCCTTTTTCGTGCCTGGGACCTCTAGTGCCCCAGCCTCAGGAGCAGCTTCTGTTAACATGCTGTGCTCCGTGCTCCTCTCAGCCTGGTGAAGCCTTGCGCTCACTTCCCCCTCTTAAGCTCACTCTCTTTCTGTAGTAGTACTTTTCTTCTTCAGCGTTTCAGTTTCTTGGTACTGTCTCTTCTGCCTTTTCTTGAGGCTTCATTGTCATATATGTAGGCATTTCTTGTTTCCATTAGTGCCACTCCGAGCTAGGCTGTTCCTTTGCAAGGTACTTTATAGTTTACTGTGGTCCTTTCACACGTGGAACTCAAGTCCTCTCAACAGCCCTGTGAGGCAGCAGTGGATTGTGCTGGGTATATTGATGGCAGATTTGACACATGTAAATATAAATTCTCTTCCTTTGCATTCCCACAGCAACCTCTGAATGCCCTTCTCATAGTTCTTACCCTGAATTGCTGCGCTTTACTTTCTCTTCTGCTAAGTTCATGGAAGCAGAGGGTTGTGTCTGGGCTAGCTATGCTTTGCCCATGGTAGCTAGCTCACTAAACATTTCTTAAATTCAATCTTAGTGGAAAATGAAGCCACCAAGGCAATTTTAAAGATTTTTAGAGGAATCAGTCCTGGGAAACAGTTGTGCCCCTGAATGGACTGCATTGTGAAATAAAGTTCTAGAGCCTACTGTAGTGCTTGGCTTGACTCAGATGTGCTATAAATTAAAGTGACTGAAGTTCCTTGACATTGCAGATTTCATGTCACTTACTTTAGTTCTTTGCCAGTGATACTGAAGGCAAGTGACGGTGTTGTAGGAGTATCTGTGCTTTGCCTAATGCCAAATTGGGACTGAACTGAAAGAATATTGGGTCACTTGACTGGTGCGTGAGCCAAGCTGACTGCTCCTTACCTTCACTGCCATAACGTCCTGTTCTCTGCTCTCCATCAACTAGTTACACTCAGCAAGTTGTAATAATTGTGTTACTCAAAGGGAAATGGTCTCCAAAAGAAAGACAACAGCTAGTATTGGAAAGTAAAGGGATCTAAAAGTGTACTATGTATTTTTAAGCCCCAAAATAAGAGTTGTATAGAAGAAATTATATGCATTACTAAAAATGGAACTTGGAGATTTCTTAGGGTATCTTGCCAGGTCCCTTCTCAGTGTTAAGGATTTCTACTCTATTTCCCAAACTGCTAAAGCAAAAGTACAAGAGTTTTATCATTGTTAAAGTACTGAAATCAAAGTAGCAGAGAGCCCCTAGAATCCTCTCTAAGCCAGCTGACATTCTCATAATTTACTCTGTTAAATCCTTGGAAGATATTCAAAAGCAGGCTATGTCAGAGAGTGCCTAGCTGATCCGTTTCATCTTATGCTACGTTTCAAGCCTGCAGTTTGGGTTATTTCCCTGAAACACTAACTGTTGAATTTTCAAGATTAGCTTTATACCTGCTTTTAATAAATGATAAATGGTAAAACACATATACACAAAAAGCAATTTACATTTACCAGATACATATAAAAGTAATCATTCACTTAAACACCATGTTTCTCTTCTTAGTTATGCTTTTTATAATTGTGAAAAACATTTTTCTCTATGAAAATAGATTTAGAGATGGGCAGCTTTAAATTTTATTTTCCTTTGGTTTCATTTTCTGGCATATATATCATATTACATATAATATATAAAATGATCGCCGGCGCCGCGGCTCACTAGGCTAATCCTCCGCCTTGCGGCGCCGGCACACCGGGTTCTAGTCCCAGTCGGGGCGCCGGTTCTTTTCCCAGCTGCCCCTCTTCCAGGCCAGCTCTCTGCTGTGGCCAGGGAGTGCAGTGGAGGATGGCCCAGGTGCTTGGGCCCTGCACCCCATGGAAGACCAGGATAGGCACCTGGCTCCTGCCATCGGATCAGCGCGTTGCGCTGGCCACAGCGCGCCTACCGCGGCGGCCATTGGAGGGTGAACCAATGGCAAAAGGAAGACCTTTCTCTCTGTCTCTGTCTCTCACTGTCCACTCTGCCTATCAAAAAAAAATTTTAAAAAAATAAAATAAATAAAAAAATATATAAAATGATCTGAAGCAGGCATTCTAGCACTGCAGGTTAAGCTGCCTGCTGCTTGGGATACCCATGTCTCATGTCAGAGTGCCTGTTTCAGTCCCCTGTCCTGGCTACCCCGCTTCCAATCCAGCTTCCTGCTAATGTACCTGGGAAGGTAGTCGTTGATAACTCAAGTACTTATGTACTGTCTCCCACGTGGTGGCTCTGGCCCTAATTTCAGCTATTGCAGGCACATGGGAGCGAACCAGCAGATGGAAGAGCTCACTCTTGCTCTCACTCTTTCTCCCTTTAAAATAAATCTTAATCTAGGGGCCGGCACCATGGCTCACTAGGTTAATCCTCTGCCTGCAGTGCTGGCATCCCATATGGGTGCCGGATTCTGTCCCGGTTGCTCCTCTTCCAGTCCAGCTCTCTGCTGTGGCCCGTGAGGGCAGTGGAGGATGGCCCAAGTGCTTGGGCCCCTGCACCCATGTGGAAGACCAGGAAGAAGCACCTGGCTCCTGGCTTCTGATCAGCGCAGTTCCAGCTGTTGTGACCATTTGGGAAATGAACCAATGGAAGGAAGACCTTTCTCTCTCTCTCTGTCTCTCTCACTATCTGTAATTCTACCTGTCAAATAAATAAATAAATAAAAATAAAAATCTTAATCTAAGGTTGGTTTTTATTGAAAACCCTGTTGCTGTGATTGGTTTAAAGAAAATGTTACAGTGGGGGGTTCCAGTTTGCCAGTTCAGAGCATAGTTAACTATCTGTTTATGATTAGAAAGTGATTGTAGAAGTACATAAAGAACTTTTTTTCGAAAATGATTTTTATAGAAGAATAACTCATAATCCTGAACTTTTTGTTGTTGTTAAATATTGCATAGTTTTAATCTTCAATGACATAGGAAAAGGTTATGTTAAAGTATAAAACTATGTAACCATTATGGCCGGTGCCGTGGCTTAACAGGCTAATCCTCCGCCTTGCGGCGCCGGCACACCGGGTTCTCGTCCCGGTTGGGGCGCCCAATTCTATCCTGGTTGCCCCTCTTCCAGGCCAGCTCTCTGCTGTGGCCCAGGAAGGCAGTGGAGAATGGCCCAAGTCCTTGGGCCCTGCACCCACGTGGGAGACCAGGAGAAGCACCTGGCTCCTGGTTTCGGATCAACGCAATGAGCCGGCCGCAGCGGCCATTGGAGGGTGAACCAATGGCAAAAAGGAAGACCTTTCTCTCTGTCTCTCTCTCTCACACTCCACTCTGCCTGTCAAATAAAAAAAAAAGGAAAAAAAAGAAAGATAAACTATATAACCATTAGATTCTAGTTTGTGGTGAAAAGAAGGTGGAAAAATTAGTAAGAAACACTAGAACTTTTTGACAGTCTTTGGGTGGATAACAAATTTTATTCTTTATCTTATATGCTTTCTAATTTATAAACTCTGGGAATGTTCTGCTTTTATAATAAGTGTTATAAACACTAAAATTGAAGAAAAGCAGTTTTACTCAACTTGAAATAATTATTGAAAGGATTTGGCAGTTAAGGGATAAAATAACACACAAATGAGCCCAAATCAACTTTTTTCTAAGGCAAACGTTAGACCTTCTTACCCAAAATATGATCAGTATATCAACAGTATAGGCATCACCTGGCAGCTTATTAGAAATGCAGAATATCAGGGCCTTCCCAGAGCCCTGTTCCACTTCAGTGTCTGCAGTGTAACAAGATCTCCAGGGGATTCCCAGGCATATTGAAGTTTGAGAAGCACTGGTCTAAGGCACTCTCCTCAATTACTAACTAAAGCCAACTTCCATTTTATTTATTGATTGATTAGAGCTTGCTTTTTTTTTTAAGAATTTATTTTATGTACTGGAAAGGCAGAGTCAACAGTGAAAGAGAGGAGAGACAGAGAGCGGAGTCTTCCATCAGCTGCCCAGTAGTCTTCCATTACTGCCCAAATAGCCATGACTGTTGGGGCTTGAAGCCAAGAGCCAGAAGCTTCATCTACTTCGATGCAGGGACCCAAGCACGTTGGCCATCTTCTGCTGCTTTCCCAGGCACATTGGCAGGGAGCTAGAGCAGCTGTGGAGCAGCTGAGACTAGAACTGTTGCCCACGTGGGATGCCGGCATCACAGGCTTTACCCACTCACTTTGCTGGCCCCCAGGGCTATCCTTTTGGTAGAACTTTAAAATGACAGAAATGCAAACTACAGAAGGCTTGCCCAAGTTTGTGGTAAAATTAATATCACAACTTGTTATTTTGAAATATATTCTGTAATTAAACTAAAAATGTAGTGTGGCTTGACACAGGCCAGGAGACGGGACAAAAAGTAGAAAGTATGAGTTCTACTTTGTTTCTTCTTAACTGAAAGGAACAGGGAGAAGCAAATTAGGATTTTCAAACTAGTTTCCAGCTTCTTAAGATGAATGGCTTGAAAAAGAAAGAAACAGAATGTCGTTCTGTACTCACTTCGTATAACAGCCATGCTGTAGTATGCCCAGAGTGAAGTTTTACCCAACACTATGTTCTGGACCTCACTACAACATTGATTTAGCACATTGGCAAAAATTTCAAGGCACTGAACTGTTTTTTGTTTTGTTTGTTTTGTTTTGTTTTGTTTTAGTGGAAGCAGGATTTTCTTTTAGTTTGCTACTGAAAAGTTTACTTTCAAATTTACTTTCTTTCTGTTGCCAACTTTGCTGTTTTTATGCTCACTGTAAGAATGACAAAGTTGATGTTTCCCATGGCAGCCTGGAACCCACGTCACACTGCCATTTTTCCTGTGAATACTGGGAGTTTTGTTTCTATTTTGTTCTTAACTAGAGATGACTTTACAGTGTAACAGAAGAGGAAACTATATCTTCCAGGAAATTGGCACCTTGGTTGCTTTGCCCATATGTAGAAGTGTTGTGTGCCTGTTTGTTTGCTCTTACCCTGTTTAGCATAGCTGAAGTAGTATATGAAACTTGCTGTATATTCGGGGAGCAAATTTCTGGATTCTAATTATTTGCCTTTTCTTTAAGCCCATTTCTGTAAATATGCACTCATTAGTTGTGCGTTCATGTACCAAGGGATGTAGAGGTGTGTGAGGATAACAGATGTATTATTCATTTTACAAAATCACTTCCTGTTACAGCCTTTCTGTGGGGTGACACGTACAACAATACTGGAGTATCTGTGATAGTGCAGTGGTTGATGGTCTTCATTTACAAAACATACTGTTATTTTATGAGTAATGAAAGTGGGGAAAATATCAGATTTTTTTCCATGTACTTTTAAAAAATGTATTTCTATCACCAATGAGAAAAAATTAAACAATTTTAAGCAATTAAACCATAATGTGAGCTAATCACTTTATTTTGAAGAAAAGTATTTTTAAGCAGTTGAGCTAGTGAATTTACTTTTAAAATGTATTGTGCTTACACAGTAGATGGTTTTATTTCCATGATGTTTTTTACTACATAATTATACATCTTAATTACGTAATTACTATCATAATTATTATGTAATTGCATGTACTTCCACTAATTACAAAATCAGGAAGTGTAATTATCTAGTAAAAACTTTATGAAATTTCATGCACAAAAAATTTCTTAAAAGGCTATTCCAATGGTCTAGTGCAAGGCTTTCCATGGTTAGTCTTCTTAGTCATGGCTTTACTTTGGAACTTGAACTCATAGGCCAGGACAAGGGCAACTGCAGGTAGACTCACACTAAACTGAGTATTGTGGGATATGTAAAATGGCCTTGGTCCTTTATGAATTAAAGTCAGGGAACATTTTAATTTCTTGGTGATTATGGAGTTGTGGTAAGAATAGTATCTAAGATTTCAGATAGGTATCACAAAAACTGTTTAGAAAGGGCAGATCTTACTTAGGAAATAATTGATTAGTAGAATTGACAATCAAGGCATTTAGGTTATAAAACAGCCATGCCTTCCATAATTCTATAATGTGGATGGCTTGTTTAACTATCTCTGCCTTTAAGAGCAATAATAATAATATTCGGTATTCTGTTTCTTGAATTTGGAGGATGTTTTCCAGTTTGTGTTTATATTTACTAACATGAGGAAACATATCAAAAGAGCGTAGTCTTTTTCTGCTACTTGATGTCAAATGCAGCTTTTGAGACATAAACATAAATGCACAAACATGTAACATCAGACCCTAAATAAAGACAGAAGGTTTAATTCAATAAAGCCATGATGCCTTTACCATTCAAAACGACATACAAATTGCACAGTGAAACAATAGTCATGACAGCAAATTAGATATGACATCTAAATTACACCACAAAGAGAAATCCCAGAACCATTTTTGGTCTGTAGGAGTCTATTTTAGCCCAGGTTTAAAACCCAGACTAAAGACTGCTTTATTGTCTAAGTAAGGCAATGTTTTAGAAGATTAATTGGAGGTTGGTTGAATTAATTGCACATTAATTAGGAGGAAATGGCTTATAATACTCATGGCAGAAAAAGAAGTAGATCCTTCAATTATTGTGATAGAATGTACTTTGAGTTTCAGGAATGAATACTGAATATCGATATTTATGCAACAAATACATACATTATAACCTAAATCAAGTACTTGAGTTATACCAAAGTTTCTTTCCACTATTTTAGTGTTTTTCATTAGAAATGTACTGAAATGGCCCTTAAGATACCTAATAGTTACTTTAAAAAATGCAGACTTAAATTATTAAAAAACTGTACTCTATAGTCTTAGGCAGCATTCCATTTTTTTCTTACAGCTTCCTAAAGAAGCACTCTGTGGTTTTATCAGTTATTGACTTTGTGACTTTTTATAGCAACTAAAATTTCTAATAAATGTAAATTTTTTAGAAAAAGTCAATGAACAATATGAAAATTCCAGTCTCATTTACTTCAAACAAATTAAAGGATTTATAGTCATCTAAAATTGTTTCATGATCACAGAGATGTTTGGGGTTTAAACAGGTTTAGTCTAACTCGTATTTTTCTCTAGTAGTTATGGATTATTTTTAAATTACACGTTCTTTTCCTCTTGGGAATCTTTCCTCATCTACTTAGCCCAGAATTTCATGTCTTAATCATTTTTTTATTTGCCTTAACTCTATTATGCTAACATTTCTTCTCAAGATTTCAGAAGTGTGTATGCTCCCCTAGTGAAACAGCACAGCCTTGCATGTATCGTCTTCATCTTTGTTTTTGGTTTTGGTGGTTGATACTTTGTTTTCTTTTTTTAGCCAATTGCTTGTACTATACCAGTAAAGTCTTTAATGATTAAAAGTTGAGTGTTTGCTTAGGCCTCATTTTGCGATTACAGTGCAGATTTAATTTTGAAACTGACATCGTTTAAACACTTTTTTTGGTTTGCTTTCTTGTCTTTCATATAAATTGGCATTATGTCTTCATTGTCCTATCATTCTTTACAGTAGCCATAATTATCTAAGAGAATCTACTTTAATTGTTTGAGTCAAATAGTGGTTTTGTGGTATAGCCCCAGGCCAAGATATGATGTTGATTTTTCACATTGTTAGTCCTTATTCATTATTTTATGCTGTACCATCTTGTCCACATCTTGCTAATCCTCATACACAAAGAAAACCCATCACCAATAGTCCTTCCTGTGGTTGTCATGAATTTATTCAGCTCCTGTGGCCAACAGGATGGTAACTAGACAGAATTAGTATCCTGTCATTGCAGTAAATTGAATTAAAACATTGATTGCATTCTACTGATGGAAAGGTTTTGGGAAACCTTTTTCTCCTTATTTTGTGAGCCTTAGCACACTCTCCAAGAGCTGAAGGCTTAAGACAGCTGTGTTGATAAAAAGGTAGGTTTGTTACCTGATTTTAGACATTGATATACTTCTCTTGTTTTAAGATAGCCAGTGCCGCGGCTCACTAGGCTAATCCTCCGCCTGCGGCACAGGCACCCGGGGTTCTAGTCCCAGTCCAGGGCACCAGATTCTGTCCTGGTTGCTCCTCTTCCAGTCCAGCTCTCTGCTGTGGCCCGGGAAGGCAGTGGAGGATGGCCCAAGTGCTTGAGCCCTGCACCTGCATGGGAGACCAGGAGGAAGCACCTGGCTCCTGGCTTCAGATCAGCGCAGCGCCGGCTGTAGCGGCCATTTTGGGGGTGAACCAATGGAAGAAAGACCTTTCTCTCTGTCTGTCTGTCTGTCTCTCTGTCTCTCTGTCTCTCTCTCTCACTGTCTAACTCTGCCTGTCAAAAAAAAAAGAAGAAGAAGAAGAAGAAAGAAATTATTGGCACACCAAACTCACCAGTAGCATTACAAAACCAGATCTTTGTTTAAGTCTGATTTGCTCTGCCACTGTTCATGTCCTGCGCCCTCACCTAATTCATTCAAGTATTTGTTGGGTCTCTGCACTTTGCAATAGGAAAAGGACACAAGTTTGAATAAGCAAGACTTAGTTCCTGCTTGTACAGGTGATAATACTTCTGATTGTTTATTTATTCATGCATTCACCCTCTAAAATACCTATTTTCTATGGGTCTTTACTTTTTATGGAGAACATTCACATCTGTTATCTTTTGCTTTTCCAAAACAGCCCCTTTGGATAGGAGTAGTTGTCATTTTTCAGATGAAAAAACAACTTCAAAGAGCTGAAAGACCTTAGCAAAGCTTGGGAGTCTAACATCCCCATCAAGAGGCTGGTCTGTGGGAAGCTTTAAACCCAGGATTGTGAGCTGGAAGGGCATTCTCTCTCTACTCCCCACTGTATCCAGTGGTGGTACTTTGAAAGAAATTGATCTATCCTCCAGGATATATCTGTCAAAAGTGTATCTAAATGTTTTCCTCTCTTAAATAATTTAGCTCAGAATATAATAATGTAAGTATTTTGACATGGAAATGTTACATACTGTGATACATCCACTTATCTTAAAACAGATGTCTTTAAAAGAAAGAAGTATGGTAAGACAAAACAAAACAGAAATAGAAATTAAGAGGGATGAATGGCAGACTGAACTACTTTTATTTAGGAGATAAAAATAAAGTCCTATTAGCATTATGACCTTAGAATGTAAAAATGTTTACTTAAAGCATGACTGACTTTGTTTGTTTGTTACTAACATTACGATAAAAGGATAAACATACACAAAATCTGTTGATGAAGTCAGTGAGTTGTTCTGCCAGAATAATTCCTGTGTTTTATTGATTTACCATATATTGTCTTACCTAAAGAATAAAGAACAGTAATGGAAAGTTAGTGAAATCCAAGAGAAAAGAGTCAGAAGATGAATCTGACTGCAGGACACACTCTATGTAACATACTCTGGTCGCTGTTAGTAAAGGCTTTATCACTTTTAACAAATGTGCCACAGTAAATTTATTAGTATGCTACAAAGAAATTTTCAAAATAATTAAGACTAAACTACACTTGTCAAAATAAATGAATGAAATACAGTTTTGAATCATCTTTCTTATTGCTCATTTGCATAATTCAGTAACTTACACGAGAGTCTTTCAGTCACTGGTGTGAATTAGCAAGGTTTTGCTATTCCTTGTTGTACGGGCAGGAATTATGCTACCATGTAATTAGCTATTCCAGACATGGACTAACGGGAAATACCAAAGGGCACAGCAAAATCTAAAGAGACGAGGCAGGGAAATCTAAAGACAAGAGACAATCAAAGACACCCAACAAACTCAAGCTGGTAGACCACAGGGAATTTTGAATGAAGCCTCTTAATTTATTTTGAGAATAAGAAATCAGTACTATGAGAGAAATCTCAACAAGATTAGCTGACTAAGCCTACTTAAAAAAAAATATCTCTATAGTGCATGGTGCGCCAGGTTAACCACTCCTGTTTGTTAGTCTGTATGCAGCTCAACAAATTACCGGCACAGCTTTTCTTGGGTATATAGTGGCTTTCCATTGAGGTTTTCACTCTTTGAAGGAGGTCATACCATTGAGATCTGTAGATGCAAATTGCTTTCCCTATATGGGAGGGGTCATTCCTTTCACAGCCTACTTGCTCATCTTTTATAAAGGTTTTGCTATTTTTTTTCTGCCCCCAAAGGAATCATGCCCTGCTACCCAACTAACTTAGCATCCAAATCTTTTCCCTCCAGCTCTGAAATTTTGTGTGCTGATCTTTGGGAACAAAACAAGCTGTTGGCAGCAGCCTTGAGCTCTGAATCAGGAAACGTTTTTCCTTCTTTCAACCTGAAGTGCATGTCTTTATCTGCCTCTCTTTCTCACCTTATTCCAAGGAAATACCCTTTTCATTGCAGCACAGTGTCACTGTTACAGGCTAGGCATGTGGGAAATTCTTAGAAGCAATAGCCTCAAAATGTTACTTTTAGTTTGGCTCCATAATCGTCTAGTTAGAGAAGCAGAGAAGGGAAGGGATCAATTTAAGGTTTAGCTATGAAAACCTAAATTTTGATCCTGTTGCTGAAGTTGAGAGAAAGATAATATTTGTCTTTGGCCTGGCCTGGGTTTTAAGGAATCCTATAAATATTCAAAGGTTCTAGCCTGTAGTGGGCAGGAGTTTTCGGAAGGAGGGGCTTCAGGCGTACTACGTGAGTGCTCTGAAAATATTTGTTGTTTTATCCCTTCCGATAGCACTGGTTGAGCACCAAGGGCATTGATCTGGGCAACATAGGCTAATCCAAGCTCGGGAGCCAGAATACCCAGTGCCAGTTTTAGCTTTCCAGGCTACTGGGTAAGGAACCTTGGGTGGGAGACTTTTTGTTCCTGCCCTACCTCATCTATAAACCAGGAATGACAACAGCGCCTACCTTATAGGATTCAAAATTAAGTAGATTAATATGGAAACATGGTAACATATAAAACACACAGGGCATTAAACTAGGCAACATGTAAAATACCTAGAACAGTGCCTGGCACATAGTAAGCATGCAGTAAATATCAGTAGGTTTTACTTCTGAGAATAACACTTTGTCCAAATGACTATTGTAGTACTTAGTGTTACAGTTAGCGTATTTGAACTGGTTTCTGCAGCCTGTCATTTTCCATGTTTTGTTCAGATTTTTATCACCAGCATCTAGCACAACACCAGACATGTATTTAAAACAGTTTAATGTTAAAACCTATCCTGGTACTGTTTTAGTTTTATTTCTCAATGCAGCATTTATGTCAGAAGTTTATGAAAAAAGAGAACTCAATTATCTGTACTTACTGAAATAAGTGGAAATATGAACAATCCACTAACATTCCTGTTTTGTTTGTTTGTTTTGTTTGTGTCCCTGTAGCATGTTTTCCACTAGTAACTGGGAGGGTGAAGAACAATGGTTGTAGCTGTAAGGAGAAAGCCAAATGGAGTCCAAGTCATGGACCTTTTAGCAGGACGCTGAACCACCAGGGTGGACCTTTTGCACTTTTGAAAGTGACAGGTGCCCACATGCCACTGCTGGATGTCAGATCAGTCAGTGCAAGGTGGTGGTGGTGGTGGGGGCATGTCACTGTATTCTTTCAGAATCTCCACCGGTGATTCTGATGCACACCCACAATGTTGAGAATTTCAGAGTTAGTGAAACTCTTCGAACTTTAATTTTGCTTCCTGTCAAATATGCATTAAGTTTGATATAGAAAGGGAGACTGGTGGCATCTAGGAAACAATTTAAATAGACAGTAGAAAGGAAAATGAAGTCAAACACAAGGATTATTTCCTAGATAAAGGAAGCATTTATGGTGCTATATGAAGTAATATAGTATCAGAGATAAAGTGAAGAAAAAAAGAGGCTAGGGAAAAGCAAGAAGAAACTGTTTTCTGATAATGAGCAAACTGGAGATGAAATAAATGCATTTCAACAAAATTGGCTATAAAATGCATGTTATTTTCCCCCATTAACTTACATCATAAAAGTAGGAAAGGGCTGCCAGGGAGGGTGGTGGCTCCTTGAGGAGACTCAGTAGGTTACTGGAAAGGTATTAGGTGGAAGCTAGGCCAAACGAGGTGTTTAAGAGCCTCCACAGTTTGAGTTTCCTGACCCTTTCCCACCTGCTGTCCTCTTCAGCTTACTCAAGGCCCAGCTGGCTGGTCCTGGAGGGAGTAGCCTTCTGCAGTTTTATAAGGTTGTCTGTCCTCAGTGATTTGGGACAGAATAGGTGCCGTGGGGTGTCAAGGCAGGAGAAGGAGCTTAGCCAACTTCATGTATCAGTTTTGCAGTCCTGGTGATAGTAAACCGATTATCCATCTCTTTGTACCTTCGAAGATGCAGACAGAACCTGAGTGGTGCCTTCAAATTAGACCCCCTCAGCAGTGTCTGAGCAGACCTTGACTCCACTTTGGCCACATCCCTCTTTGCTCATGTGGTGTCCCCTGCCTGGATCATCAACCTCAGCCCAGTCTCTGCCTGCTGGCGTTCTAGTCATACCTTAAGGCTTCCCAGCCAGAAATGATCTCTTTACCCTATAAACTTCTGTGGTTCTCAGGCACTGTCCTAATTGCATTATAACTTCGAAGATAGGGGCCATGCTTGATACATTGTTGTGTGTCTGATGGCATCTATACAGAAGAGCCTGTTAAATGACATGTGAAATCCATGTTTTCAAGAATACACTACTTTGTGACTCCATCCTTGTTTCTCTGCTGTTTCTCACCATAGCCTCCAACTGTATTGTAAAATGTTTTCCATCCACATATCCATATATTTATTGAACATTTAGCTCACGCCATTTTCTCTCTCCATTTAGACTTAATTCCCATCTTTGTTTTTTTTAAGATTTATTTATTTATTTGAGAGGCAGAGTTACAGAGACAGAGACAGAGATAGGTCTTTCATCCGCTGGTTCACTCCCCTAATGGCCACAATGGCCAGAGCTGGGCCAATCTGAAGCTAGGAGCCAGGAGCTTCTTCTGGGTCTCCCACGTGGGTACAGGGGCCAAGCGTTTGAGCCATCTTCCACTGCTTTCCCAGGCCATAGCAGAGAGCTGGATCAGAAGAGGAGCAGCCAGGACTCAAACCAGTGCCCAAATAGGATGTTGGTGCAGCAGGCAGAGGCTTACCCTACTATGCTATAGCTCCAGCCCCTTGATTCCCATCTTAATTTTCCCACTTTATTTTTTTTAAATAAATGTCTAAAAACTTTTATTTGTTTATATTCGTTTATGTTTGAAAGGCAGAAAGAAAGGGAGATCCTCCATCCACTACTGGTTCATTCTCCCAATACCCACAACAGTCAGATCTGGGCTAGGCTGACACTCAGAGCCAGGGACCCAGCCATTAACTGCTGCCTTCCAGGGTAGACATCATCAGAAAGCTGGATCAGAAGTGAAGTGGGTGGAACTTGAACCAGATACTCTATATTGGTTGTGGATGTCTCAAGTGGTGATTTTTTTTGGGACAGGCAGAGTGGACAGTGAGAGAGAGAGACAGAGAGAAAGGTCTTCCTTTTGCTGTTGGTTCACCCTCCAATGGCCGCTGTGGCCGGCACATCTCGCTGATCCGAAGCCAGGAGCCAGGTGCTTCTCCTGGTCTCCCATGCGGGTGCAGGGCCCAAGGACTTGGGCCATCCTCCACTGCCCTCCTGGGCCACAGCAGAGAGCTGGCCTGGAAGAGGGGCAACCAGTACAGAATCCGGTGTCCCGACTGGGACTAGAACCCGGTGTGCCAGCGCCGCAGACGGAGGATTAGCCTATTGAGCCGCGGCGCCAGCCTCAAGTGATGATTTAATCACGGCACCATGCCCATGCCAGTTTTCCTACTTCCTGACTAAATAATTGTGCTGTGATATCATGCATCTCCAGGAAATTACATAAATTCCAGCCTAGAAACTTCTTTGTTCAAACCTTAAGGTTAACAAATTAAACTAATGCCCTGCTGTGTGAGGGTACTTCAAAAAGTTCATGGAATATGAAAAATACATTTGCTTTGGAGAAAAGTTTTTTGAAATCAATGCATAGTTTTTTCCATAACATAGATTTTCCATGAACTTTTTTAAGGCCCCTTAAGTTAAATAAGTTTTATTTATTTGAGAGGCGCAAAAGTGGCAAGGCAGGAAGCTCCCATTTGCTAGTTTGTTTCCCAAAGATCCAAAACAGCCTGGGCTGTATCTTGGCAAAGCTGGGAGCCAGGAACTCAATCTAGGTCTCCCATGTGGGTGGCAGGGACCCCACCACTGGAGCCATCACCTGCTGCCTCCCAGAGTGCATATTGCCAAAGAGCTTGAATCAGTAGCAGAGCAGGACTTGAACCCAGGTGCTCTGTAAGGGATATAGCTGCCTTAACCATTAGACTAAATACCCCTAATCTTTGAAAGTTCAAGAAAACTCACTTGAGATAAAGACTGTCCCTGCTTATCCCTGTTCCTTCCTTGTTCTCCAGAGTCTGCTTGTGCATAATGACAGCATCTGACCATTTTGCTTACAGGTTTTTCTGGTGATAGCCAGTGCTACCTGTTTAAGGACTTTGCTCTCTTTGAATTTCTTCTAGGACTCCCTGTTTATTACTTAGTTGGTCAGCCTTTGTTATCTCTTGAAACGTCTGGAGGTCGGCTCTGGGAGGTGAGGAGCTGCTGAGAGGCTTGCAGGCCGGGCGTCTCTTCCCTCCCCAGGTGACCCTCAGTGGATCAGCATGTGAGCTGATGGCACTGCAGGTTTGTAAACAGTGCTATTAATAGGCTGGGCCTGGGGAAGAAAATAGTAAGCCCACAAGAAATCTGGAGAAAGCTGTGTCTTGGGTGTAACCTCTAAGACATAGTCTAACAGAGTAATTGTCCAATACAACGGTAGGAGACTGAGCAAGTTAGAAAATGTGTACTTGGTTTGCCACTGACTCACTTTGTGCATGGTGAACCATTATTACTCTTTGATTTAGTTGTCTTATTTGTTCAAAGAAGGAAAAATAGCATCTTTAAAAAGTACTTTGAGTGACTGGTGCTGTGGCGTAGCAGGTAAAGCCTCCACCTGTGGTGCCGGCATCCCACATGGGCGCAGGTTCAAGTCCTGGCTGCTCCACTTCCCATCCAGAATGCTAATGCACCTGGGAAAGCAGTAGAAGATGGCCCAAGTCCTTGGACCCCTGCACCCTCATGGGAGACCTGGAAGAAACTCCTGGATCCTGGCTTTGAATCGGCCCAGCTTCAGCCGTTGTGGCCATTTGGGGAGTGAACCAGCAGGTGGAGGACCTCCCCCTCTCTCTCTACCTCTCTACCTCTCTGTAACTCTGCCTTTTAAATAAATAAATATTTTATAAAAAGGCACTTTGAAATTCCTCTGAGAGGGGGTGCAAAGTACTATTGTTTTTTATTATTATTATTAGTGATCTGATATAATTTAAATTACTTTTATGCCATGTAGGTCACAGATGTTTCAATTATTCTCATTGATGGATTACAAAACATTGCCATCTCATTCGATTTCATAGCAAAGAAACCGAAACACTTCAACACATCTTTGTTTTAACCCCCCAGTTAAAGTATTATCCAAAATAGATCTCATTAATAAAATACAATTATCAAATTAAACATATCTATACTGCTTTCTTTTGTTTTTTTCTCCTTAAAAAATGGTTACCAACAACTACTAAATAAGACGTTTAATTACTGCCAATCTTCTCTTGAAAGTAGCAGTGCTTGTCTTGAGTAGTTTGAACTGTAAGTGGTATTCAGTACACAATGGGGTTGTAATGCAATTATGAAGTGTACCAAGTTAGTGATAAATAAGCATGATAAACCATATATTTGTATTAGAAATGATATTTGAATTATCAACTGAATAAAAAGGCCTCAACTGCTGGTACCTTGGGTGGGCATATGATAACAATAAAATATAGTTAAGTACCCTTGGAATAAAAAATTATGTGTGCTTCCATATACAGTACAGAAACCTTTTACATTTAATGGGCTTTTGAGTATACGGTATTTAAATTACTGTGAGAATTAAAAGATTTGCTTTGCTTTATGGCATTAAGCTTTCCAAATCAGGATTTTTTTTTTTATTTCTTAACTCATTCATCAGTAGTGACTTTAGCTTTTATTGAAAATACTATAGTTTTCCCCCAGGTTTCCAGTAATTTTCCAATGGAGTGACAATGAAAAAAGAAAAAATATTTTCTTTAATTACAGTAAAACTTGGGCAAAAATCTTATAAGAATAATGTAATTTTTCTTGTCTTTTTTTCCTTTTCAAGTGTTAATATTTTAGCAACCCTAGAAATAACTTTAGTACTAGGGACTGGCAATTTACATAAAGTAACATTGTGAACTTCATTTCTCTTTCATCTTGAAGTGCTCTGGGAAGTAAATTTTGTCCATTTGGAGTACCCTAAGAAACTGCCACAGGGTCTTAGAAATCAGAGGTCACATAGTGGCAACCACAGACCACATATGGTTTCTTAATTTTCTTTAATTTGCCTAAAAAATATCTGGCGTTCTTTTTTTTAAGAATCATTCTCTGGCTACCCTAGGTCAACATTCCTAAATGGCCATGATTGGCAGGAGCTGAGTAGCACCTAAGCAGTTTAGACAAAACATAAGTTCTCCAGTTTGCCATGACCTCACCACAGCCACTTCACTAATTTCTGTTACTCATGTGGCTACTGTAGGCGTTTATTTGCTAAGAAAAATCTGAAGACGTGTTTTTTTTCTTCTTTTGTTACCAAAAAGAAAGGAAAGGAAATATAAAGAAGCCATAAAATTTGGAGTTTAAACAGTAAAAAAAAAATCCAACTTGCATTAAAACTGTAAAAAGGTACATGTGATAAGCATAGTTGAGGCCAGGGCTGTGGTGTAGCAGGTAAAGCCACCACCTTTGGCACCAGCATCCCATGTGGGTGCCGGTTTATCTCCCTGCTGCTCCTCTTCCAATACAGCTCCCTGCTAATGAGCCTAAGAAAGCAGTGGAGGATGGCCCAAGTGCCTGTGCCCCTGCACCCACATGGGAGATATGGAAGAAGCTCTGGGCTCCTGATTTTGGATTGGCCCAGTTCCAACTGTTAGAGCCATTTGGGGAGTGAACCAGTGGATGAAAGACCTTTTGTTCTCTCTCCCTCTTTCTGTAACTCTACCTCTCAAATAAGTAAGTAAATACATCTTTTTAAAAAAATAAGTATATAGTCTTTTGGTATGATTTTGGACTTCATAATCCAAATCACATAAAAATATAAAACCTTAGTAGCTAAGCTTTTTCTGGCATTATATAGCTTTCCAAAGCACTGTTATGTGCCCTTTATCTTGATCCTTTCGGCAGCTCAGGGACTGGGATAACAGTTACCTATCTGTTTTACTAATGAGAAAGCCAACTACTAGTGAGATTCATTAAGTTGTCCAGATTCCCTAATTTGTCCAGAATTGCAACTACCAAGTGGTAGAGCTGAGGTATAACTAACTCATGTTTAGACTGTTCACCAAAGAGGAGCACTGTGCAATAAGTTTTCTGCAGCAACAGAAAAGTTCAGTATCTGCATGTGGGTAGTACAACTAAGTTTTGTCAATTTAAATTGAAATACTCACGTGTGACTAGTGGTTGCCTTATTAAGCAGAACAGAACTTTGGAGAGTCCTTTTCATCCTCCATTGCATGGTCTCTGTATTTAGTAATCTCATTTCTGTTTTGTTTTCAAATAACATTTTATTTCAGGTTGTATTTAAATTTACAAAACAAATATTGTGAAGTAGTACACAGAGTTCCCATATACTTTATACCCAGCTTTCACTATTATTCACATCTTATATTAGTGTGGTGTATTTATTACAGTCAGTAATAAACTATGTACACAGCTTCCCCTGTTATTTGCATCTCAGTATAATTGTCACAAGAAATGAGCCACACCCAGCTTCCACTGTTTTATTTTATCCAAACTCCCTCTATGGTTTCAGTAGGATTTTGTCTAGTCACTTATCCAACTGGCAAGTATCATTCCATTTTGTGTTCTAAGTATGTTATCACCTATTCCATCAAGAGTTCAAGATACATTAAATATTTTATGTATCTGTAGATTTCCCTCCCAAAAGACCTTCATCAAACAAAGTCACATTCTTTGTAACAAAGTTGAGGGTTCCAGTGGTAGGTTCTTCTATACAGAATCTCCCAAGATTACTATATCAGATAAACAGCATAATTAGAAGTGTTTAGACATCAGAAACACATAGATGACCAAGATGATCTTCCTCGGCCTTTTTTGTGGTCTAAGGTACTAGTGGCTATTACAAAATCATGTGGCAAACTTAACATTCTCCCATGATTAGCTGGTTTGCAGAGTGACTTCTAGAAAAGTGTCCACTAGCTAACTTCTACCAACTAGTATTTATCATTAAATCCAAAATGGCATCGACTTAACACCCATCCTGATTTCAAAGATGTTAAAGCATGGAGGAAGGGACTCATCTTAATACTAGTGAAATACCGTTTGTCAGTGAGCTTCATCTCCATTTGGTCATTTTATGACCAGGAGCAGCATTGAAATGCAAATGTACACTGCCTTGCCCTGTGGTTAATTAAAGCCTTCATCTCCCCCCACAGGATCTCCCCCACCCCTCACCCCCACTTCTCTCTGCACTTTAGCTGTCCCCTTCCTTGTTACCTTACCTTGATTATGATTAATTAACAGAAAAAAATTCTAGTAGTTAAAGTGAGCTTAGACTTTTGCTTGATAACAGTCACTGTATTTGCTTTCTTTAAACGCCTCCTCATAACTGCAGAGGTGGATATTATCAGAGATAGTACTGGCACACACTTAACCAATCACCTTCTAGCACACAGGCAACTCTGCAGCACTCCTTTTTAGAATACCACATGCTGTATTTCAAATTATCACATTAGCTATCCAATCGCACCATTTGTTTTTAAATACTGGAGCGCCTACCTGAATTTTTATCCCCTTTTCATCTTCCTGAATCTACTTCACCAATACACTGTCACTGAAGTGACAGGTTTATTTATGTACTATAATAACTTCACTTTCTGTTATTTTAAAATATTTTCCTATGTCTCCATAATGGTCTTCTAGAATATCTTTAAAGTGTTAGTTATTATGGAGTAGTTTCATCTTTTTCTTTCCCCCCATGATTCCCTCTTTATTTGGACTTTGAAATATTTAAATATTTCTAAGCTCCTGCCTTAAAATGTTTAGTACCCATCTTACTCTAGAAACTGAACAAGCCTTCGAAAACCTTAATAGCTCTCCAAAGAAATTCAGGAGTTTGGTTCTATAAAAATAGGAGAGTTTATTGCTCGCTATGGAGTCTACCATTTTGAACACTGCTGTGTGAAGTTCCCATCTAGAAGTCATTCAGAGTTTTAGAATAGCATTAATTATGTGGTCACAGAGAGTCCTGAAGTGCTTTGGTAAACTTGTTTGTTGAGCCATATAAAATAGCTGATATTTAGGCATTTTCAACCTGCAAAATGTGGCAACCTTCACGTCGTTCATCCTATTACAGGTTTAGACCAGCACAACTTATACAACCTGCTTTCTCTGTTTTTACAGTTTTCTCTTAGTTTTCCTAAATTAGTACTTTTACTCCAACAACCTTCTCTTTGCGACCACCCTTTTGTGTTTCTCAGTTAGCAACGATTTTCTAGTGCCCTATCCTTCTCAAATAATTCCCCAAATCTCTTTAGCTTCAGAATTAGTAACACAGAGAAGGCTGGTTGCATAGTACCTACATGATGCAATCAGTACATACCCATTCAAGTGTTTGACCTGTTTTGAGATTTTCATTATCCTAAAAGGATAGTGTCATTGAATACATTTACTGCCCATAGTTCCTTACTTCTTGAATGAAGAAAGCAGAAGGGAATAAAAGCTAGTTTTTTGTTCAACATTGATAGAAGCCATGCTATGTGATGTCTTTGTTATGACATGATTTGGCTAAAGCATCTCTGGAGAATAAAATAAGTATCCTTTGTTACAGTCAGTTTTTGTTCAACTGAATGTAAATTAATCAACCCCTGCAGTTTTTTAATGGCTTATTGTCTTTGGATCTTTGTCTCAAAAATGAAATGGAATACATAGGTTAGGTTTTAGGATCACAAGTGATAGAGCCATCAACCGTCACTTGGTTTGAAACTCTGAAACTGTACCATATTTATTTCTGTCCATTTGTATCTTCTAATTTAAATGTGATTTGTTCAAATTCAACAATATTTTTGTTATTAAATTGTCATTTATGCTTAAAGAGTATTTGCTAGTAGTTGGTAATAACAGGTAAATTAAAATAGAAATGTAAAATTCCTTGTTATTGAACTGTTTGACTCTTTACATGTGTTAAAAGCTAATCTTCACAATAATCTGCTAAATCAATGCTGTTATCCCTATTGTACAGATATGAAGTTGACTTATTGTTTTCTAAAATATAGTATAGACCCAAAATCAAAAGTCAAGGTCAGCCCATTCCTCTTTGGCATACTTCCTAGCTGTTTGAAAGGAAATCTTTAAGCATTTTTACAAGTTTGTGTTTTGCAAATATTGATTGATAACCTACCATGCACCAGGCATGGCTGAAGGATCTTCCTTAAGCACATTCTACAGAAGAGAAAGGAACGAAATCATTTCAGACAGTAACAACCTCTACATAGACAGTAAAATGGGGGTGGTTTTGATGGAAGCAGGTAGATGGTGTTTGAGCAAGCACCTTAGTGGCAAGAGGAAGCCAGCCTAGGAAATTCTGGAGGTACAACATTCTACACCTAGGAAATAACAAGGAGAAAAATCCTGAGTGAGACCAGAGTATTTTGTGACATCTGGGAGTCAGGTGTGGCTGGAGAATAGCTTGGGGGGGGGGGGGGGCGCTTCTCTTTTTTAGGCAAGGAAGCTGCAGAGGTACACAGGGGCTAGATCTCCCCTCCCAAGGAGGGGTGTATCATCCTTGGTACAGCGGGAAGTTCTTTGGGGATTTTTAACAGGATAATGGTGTGATCTAATTTAGTCCTTATAAAAGATCACTCTGGCTACTGTTCAGTGAGCTCAGATTGCGTATATTTCCACTTGGGGTCCTTTTGGAAGCCCCCCCTACCGAATGTCCCACTTGTGAAACTACACCATGTTTTCCCCCTGGAAACAATGCACAGAAACTTAGTGGAAAATGCTAAAGCCTTACACATTGTGTCTTAATTAGTGCGTTTCTGAAAATCACCACGACTTTAAAAAGGTAATGGGGAGGGGGGGGAGCCAGCGCCGTGTGCAGTAGGTTAATCCTCCGCCTGCAGCGCCTGCATCCCATATGGGCACCGGTTCTAGTCGCGGCTGCTCCTCTTCCCATCCAGCTATCTGCTGTGGCCTGGGAAAGCAGTAGAGGATGGCTCAAGTCCTTGGGCCCCTGCACCCACATGGGAGACTAGGAAGAAGCTCCTAGCTTCGGATAAGCACAGCTCTGGCTGTTGCAGCCACCTGGAGAGTGAACAAACGGACAGAGGACCTTTTTCTCTGTCTCTCCCTCTCTCTGTCTGTAACTCTATTTCTCATATAAATAAAATCTTTTTAAAAAAAGGTAATGGGGATAACACATGTTGTTTGTTGCATGTTCTGCCATATGGTTGTTAAGGCCCTTAAAGACATGCAGAGTATGACAGTGACTAAATTTTTAAATTGTGTTGCTCCAGCTTATACTAGGGATGCAGTTCAACAGCTCTGTTCCTAGAGAGATTCTTGATAGATACTTAAGAGTTGGTACTGGAGAACCTGTCGCACTGTTTCCACATGCCATGTAAGATGTTTTCATTTTCTTCTGGCATATTTGAAATAAGTCTCCTGCTTTCTAAAAAGTTTTTTTTTTAACTTAAATGTCTCCTTTGAATTTTTGGGGGTAAAGATTTATTTACTTATTTGAAAGGCAGAGTTACAGAGAGGGAAAGGCAGAGAGGGAGAGAGATCTTCCATCTATTGGTTCACTCCCTAAATGGCCATAACGACCAAGGCTGGACCAAACTGGAGCCAGGAGCTTCCTGCAGATTTCCGATGTGGGTGCAGGGGCCCAAGCACCTGGGCCATCATCTGCTGCTTTCCCAGGTGAATTATCAGGGAGCTGGATTGGAAGTCAAGCAGCGGAGACTCAAAGCAGCGCCCATATGGGATGCCAGCACTGTAGGTGGCAGCTTCACCTGCTATGCCACAGTGCCGGCCCCAGAATTGAATTTTTTAATGAAGAAAGAATTGTGTTTGGGTTTCTTTTTAATTACTATTTTTAAAAATACATTATGGACTTCTAGTGGTAGTAGAAAATATTAATATTAATTCCTTTAAAAAGCCTGGCTGTGTTGCTAGATCCATTTGCTTTTCTGTGTTTTTGTGAACAACTGATCAAATTAGATTCGTCACTCTTGGCTTGTGGTGATTTGAAATTGAAATGGAATATATTAAAGCAGCCAACCACACTGATTACATTGCAAGCCTCATTTAATTTCATACATTCACACATTACAGTGAAAGACGGCTTTTTTTTTTTTTTAAATGCGTGATTGTGACTGTACCTTGAGCAACTCCAAAGGTCATCTGTAATGGGCACGTAATTTGTTAGTGTTAGATATCTGATTTATGGAAGGTGTTTCTCAGCCTGATTTGTACTACTGGTAAATATGGCAAGCATCACAAGTCAAATCTGTTAGTTCAGCCTGTCACATTTGGTAGTATTGTCTTATTCATTGGTCAGTAGACCACAGTAAATCACAGAATAGCTGTCATCCTTAAATCGTGAAAGTGCCAGTACAGAACCCCTATAGCACAGGGGTTAAATGAGCTATTCTTCTTAAGAGGACAGACTGGCCTAGGTGAAGGTTATAAGAGTATTACCAGCTCAGCTAACAGCACTTGATCACAGCTACTTGAGCCTAGTCCCAAAAAAAGGCTATAAAAGAACTTTCGTAGTTTGTAACAGTGAGAACATTTCTGAGCTTGCTCTTTTTTTTTCCAGACAAACCTTTTATTTAAGGAATAAAGGAATACAAACTCCATACATTTCTTAAGTACAACTTTAAGAATATAGTGATTCTTCTGTACCCACCCACACTCCCACCCCTCGTCTTCCTCCTCTCTTATTCCCAGTCTTATTTTATACTAAGATCTATTTTCAATTAATTTTATGCATAGAAGTTTAAGTCTATGGTAAGTAAAGAGTTCATCAATTTGTATGGAAAAAGAAGAAAAAATTAAAGAAAATTTAAAAAAAACTTTCTCAACAGTTGAGCCAAGGGCTGTTCAAAGTTCAAAGCCATTGCATCTCGAAGTTAATTTCATTTTTTTTGAGAAACTTAATTAACTTCAAAGAAGGACCCAAGAATGAAACATCTTTTGTGAGCACTTAAACATAACTGTAGCTTATGAGACATAAGAATATCCTCCAGCCAGCGCCGCGGCTCACTAGGCTAATCCTCCGCCTTGCGGCACCAGCACACCGGGTTCTAGTCCCGGTCGGGGCGCCGATCCTGTCCCGGTTGCCCCTCTTCCAGGCCAGCTCTCTGCTGTGGCCAGGAGTGCAGTGGAGGATGGCCCAAGTCCTTGGGCCCTGCTCCCCATAGGAGACCAGGAGAAGCACCTGGCTCCTGCCATCGGATCAGTGCGGTGCGCCGGCAGCAGCGCGCCTACCGCGGTGGCCATTGGAGGGTGAACCAATGGCAAAAAGGAAGACCTTTCTCTCTCTCTCTCTCTCTCACTGTCCACTCTGCCTGTCAAAAAAAAAAAAGAATATCCTCCACTTGGCCGGCGCCGCAGCTCAATAGGCTAATCCTCTGCCTGCGGCGCCAGTACACCGGGTTCTAGTCCCGGTCGGGGCGCCAGATTCTATCCCGGTTGCCCCTCTTCCAGTCCAGCTCTCTGCTGTGGCTCGGGAGTGCAGAGGAGGATGGCCCAAGTGCTTGGGCCCTGCACCCGCATGGGAGACCAGGAGAAACACCCGGCTCCTGGCTTTGGATCAGCGCGGTGCGCCGGCTGCAGCGGCCATTGGAGGGCGAACCAAAGGCAAAAAAAGGAAGACCTTTCTCTCTGTCTCTCTCTCTCTCACTGTCCACTCTGCCTATCAAAAAAAAAAAAATCTTCCACTTAATACATTAAAAGAAAGTCAGTCTTTGTGAACAAGCTTTATCATTAATTGAAGCAGCACCTAAGAAAACAAGCAATGGAGTTGGACACTTTGGCCTAACTAAAACTTAATGAGACACAAGTGTATCCTCCATTTAAATATACTAAAATGGAGTAGATCTTTGAAAACAAGTTTTATTGTTAATGCTCCTAATACAAGTCTTTACGGGCAGAGGTCCTGCATGGAAGGTTAGTGCACAGTGACTCCTGTTGTTAATTTAACAATTAATACTCTTACGTATGACGTATGACATACGACGTCATTGATCACCCGAGGCTCTTGACGTGAGCTGCCTAGGTTATGGAAGCCTTTTGAGTCCACAAACACTGTCAGTTTTTTCCCCCTTTTCTTTGGCAGTGAATTCTAGTAACTTCATTAACTCTGTGCCTTCTGTGTGACACATGGCGGCCCCTGAGATCCAGCGCAGGATTAAGATAGTCTCTGCTCTCAAGAAGACAGTCGGATACAACCAGCTGTCCTACAGCACAATTTTTACAACATGAAGTGGTTTTTTTTTAAACATTTATTTATTTATTTGAAAGCCAGAGTTACACAGAGAGAAGGAGAGGCAGAGAGAGAGAGAGAGAGAGAGATCTTCCATCTGCTGGTTCACTCCCCAAAATGGCCGCAACAGCCAGAGCTGTGTTGATTCCAAGCCAGGAACCAGGAGCTTCTTCTGGGTCTCCCACGTGAGTGCAGGGGCCCAAGCACTTGGGCCATCTTCTAATGTTATCCAAAGCCATAGTAGAGAGCTGGATTGGAAGTGGAGCAGCCAGGACTTGAACCGGTATCCACTATGCCACAGCGCCAGCCCCCATGAAATGGTTTTAACTCTCTGTCAGGAACCTGGCTGCATTAGGCAGTCCCGTTGCTCATAACTTGATCCCACGTAGCAGGTATAACTGGGCTCTGGGAGAAAAGGCTGTCCTTGGCTGTATGAGATCTCTCAGCTGCCTTGTTTGGGAGCTCAGCAGCAGAGTTGCCTTTTATTTTCGTTATGATGGTGGAGACATTCATTTTGATCTGCTTATTTAGAGTCCATTCAGAGATGTGTACATTTGGTTTTGTGGGCTTCGATCAACCTGTTTGTTATTTCTCAGGTCTTAACAAGTACGGATACCTAAAATCATTCTTAAAGGTTTTATTGTTGAAATTTCTGAATTGAAAAAATAAAACAGAATCCCTCTCCCACTCACTGTTGGAAGAATTACTTTAATAACTTTTCTTAAAAATATAATCTAGGATTTCCTGGGGAGTGAACTCCATTGTTAGAAACAAAATGGACTTTATAGACTAGTGTAGGTAGGGAAAGAAAAGCTGAAGAGTTGAAAATGAGCAACATTCCCAATCTGTGTTCTTTGTAATTCTGATGCCAATAGTATTTGCAGAGGGAGTAGATTTCCTGACCTAAGAAATGTAGAAAATGCTTTGCTCTGCATCACCATCTCCTTTTACTTAAAATATGTATTAGCACATTTGAGCCTCAAAAATACCCCGCAGTAGTCTCATTTTGCTTTAAACCAGTTTGTGATTGTGAGGTATAGTTTGGGAAATACCTAAATAGAACTTTGGCAACTGTTTGGTCTTCTTTATCTTTGATTAATAAATCAATAATTTTTAGAAATTCAAGCCTGTACTGTATCCTGAACAAACTTAGAGAGTATTTATTGCATACCTATTATATGCTTAGCCACTATGAGGGACGGAAAATAAGTTTCAGTGTGACCCTGACTGAGCCTGCTCATTGATACAGTAAGCCCAGCACCACAAAGCTCAGTGAGCCATATGGAAAAGTGCCTTGCGCGGCAGCCCGCTGCAGAAGCAACCACTTGGCTCTGGCGTCCAAAAGTCTGCTTGCCTGGAAATGTCTGTAAAATGCCCTAAGAATATGGCAGAGACAAGAGGGGACTAAGAATATAAGCCCTAAAAGAAGGAAGGGAGAACAGAGAGCAGCCATGAACTGGAATTAATAGTACTGGTGGGATTGCAAATAAGGAAGATAACTGGTAAGGGAGAGACTAGATTCTGGTGAAGGGGACAGACAGGACCTGCATATGGGTCATCAGCCACGGGTGTTACCAACTCTCAGCCCTCGGGAGTCACAGATCCCATGCTGCGCTGAAGCTGCCAGCCAGAGTGGTTCAACATTTTAATAGCGTATCCTAGCCAGCTATTTTGAGGACACAAACTCAAATGCCTCTAGAAAGTGGGAAAGAAAGCTAAACTAGCAGGCCAAGCATAAGAAACAGAGGAGTAGCTGGGGCCATGGCCAGAAGCATACATTGTTTTCATATAGAACATGGCGTCATGGATTTGCTAAACATTCTGATTTTTCAGTCAGAGCAAAAAATATGGATAGTCCTATGAAAATTTCTGATGTCTAAAAGCTGGCTCGAGTTTTTGTTTTGTTTAATAAACTTTAGGAAATACTAGGTGAGGACATAAGTGTGGTATTCTATGTGCTGATGGGAGTAAAATGGTATAAGAAATTTGGCAATATCTAGTAAAGTTGAAAATGTGCAAACCTAAGACCCAGCAATTCTACTTCTAGGTATATGCCCTAACGAGAAACCCCCAGGTACTACACCCCCACATATACGTACAGATGAATATCTCAGTATTGTTTAGTATATTCTCCTAAGCAAGCACGTTACAGGTAGAAAAACATGTAAAATTATTTATACAAATTTTATAAGTAACATTCAAACAATATCTGTCAAGGTTATGTTTACACAATTTTTTAAAGATTTATTTATTTATTTGAAAGGCAGGGCAACAGAGAGAAAAAGGAGAAAGAGAGATACTTTCCATCCACTGATTCACTCTGCAAATAACTACAACAGTGAGGTCTAGACCAGGCCAAAGCCAGAGCCCAGAGATCCATTCTGGTGTCTCACATCGGGAGGCAAGGGCCTAGGTACTTGAGTCATCATCCTGCCTTCGTAGGTGCATTAGTAGGGAGGTGGATCAGAAGTGGAGCAGTCAGGACTGGAACTGGCACTCCTGCACAATCAATGGCTTAACCATCTGTGCCATAACACCAGCCCTGTTTGCAAAAATTTATAGTAAAAGCTTAAGGTAGGACAGAGACACATAAATTCAGGAGAATTGTTACCTAGGAAATGGGAAGAGGTTTGGCATGATCTGACTATTGCAAAGGTGACTTGGGCTGCTGCATTAACCTGGGTCCTGGTGGGAGAGGGCTGGTTTGCATTACAAGCAATAGAGGTTTTCTCAGCCTCAGAGCTATTGACCTTTTCAGCTGAGCAGTTCTGTGTTGGGAGGCTTTCCTATAACTAAGTAATGTCTCCGAATGCCCCATTTGAGATTCACTAACTAAAGCAGGAAATTTTTAATAATTTATAGGAGGAAATCGGGTAGAACTCACATTAGTGGGGAAAGATTTCGTGGAGGAGATAAAGTGTGAGGTGATCTTTGCAATGGGATGAAACAGACACAGTCATTCCAGAGACACTAAGCCTCGACTGTTTTAAAACTTAGCGAAACAGCAAGTTTTCCCTTAGTCTTATATTTCCCTTGAGTTAGCTTACTCCCTGCCCTCACTTCTTGACATCTGAGGTTAAGAGACCTGTATGTCTGCTCTTCATTTTTCTAAGTTTTTAGTTCACTCAACAGCCCTATTGCTCACACTCAGGTCCCCAGTGACTTCCTTGTTAGCAAACCCAGTGGAATCTTTACTGTTGATCTTTATTTAAATTTTTATTTATTTTTAAATTTTTTATTTATTTGAAAGTCAGAGTTAGAGGAAGAGACACCTTCTGTCCATTGGTTCGTTCTCCAAATGGCTGCCATGGGTGGGCTGGGCCAGGCTGAAGCTAGGAGGCAAGAGCATCTTCTGGATCTCCCACATGGGTATGGGGCCCAAATCCTTGGGCCATCTTCCTCTGCTTTCCTTTAGCAGGAAGCTGAATCAAAAGTGGAGCAGCTGGGTCTCAAACTGGCACCCATATGGGATGCTGGTGCTCAGGTCGTGATGTTACCTGCTACACCACAATGCCAGCACCTTTATTTTTGAAATTTATTTGAAGACAGAGATCTCCTGCCTGATGGCTTGTTCCCCAAATGCCCACACCAGCTGAGGCTGGAACCGAGATCCAAGAACTCATTCCAAGTCTCCCTTCTGGGTAGCAGGGACCTAGCTACTGGAGACAGGGTGCACATTAGCAGGAAGCCAGAATTAGGAGCAAAGCCAAGACTCAAACCCAAGTACTCTCTCTCTCTTTTTTTTTTTTTTTTAAGATTTATTCATTTCTTTGAAAGTCAGAGTTATACAGAGAGAGAATGAGAGGCAGATAGAGATAGAGGTTTACGATCCACTGGTTCACTCCCCAGTTGGCCGCAGCAGCTGGAGCTGAGCCAATTAGGAGCCAGGAGGGTCTTCCAAGTCTCCCACACAGGTGCAGGGGCCCAAGCACTTGGGCCATCTTCCACTGCTTTCCCAGGCCATAGCAGAGAGCTGGATCAGAAGTAGAGCAGCCGAGACTTGAACTGGCATCCATATAGGATGCTGGCACTGCAGGCTATGCCACAGTGCCATCCCCTACAGCTGACTTTTACAGAACATAGTGTAACATACAGGGTAGTGTTGTAGTGTGGATTAAGTAAGAAAAATGAGTTTCAGATCTGTACAGTCAGCATACTCACCTATAATAACACACACATGCATTCTTGCACATCAGTTTAGAAAAAAGCTGACAGGAAATGCGTGGAAATACTAACAGTCGCTTTCCTAAGAAGCAGTGTGTTACCTTTGTAGTTGAGAAGGCGGACATTCTCCATGGATGATCTCATCTGTACTGTACACACCAAGAACTCCAAACGTGACTCCACCAATCCAGTCTTCTTCCAGCCTGACTTTCAGGATCACATACCTGACAGTCTCCTGGGTATATCCACTCAAATGTCCCATGAACACCTCTCACAATCAAGCCCCAAACTGAAGTTTCCATATCCCTCTTTCCCCACCAGCGATCTCTTTTGTTGTCCCTCTCCCAGTCAGTGGTATGCTCTGCCTGTCCTGATAGCCAAGCCAGAAATTATCCAGTAGACCCTCTTCTCCCTCCACATCCAATCCGAGATTTGAAAGGTGCTTCTCCCTTTCAGTTCATCCCGAAGCTCTCTCCTTCCACGTTTTCACTTGCTGCTACCGCAGTACCAGGTAGTCATCTCAACAGGATTCCAAGACAAATCTTACAGATCTTTCTACTTCAAGACCTGCTTATCCATTGCAGCAGCCATGAGCCTCATGAGCTTGTCGAGCACTTGAAACGTGGGTAGACACACAGAGGCGAATCCGTGGAAGGCGCTCTCTGGAGTTTTGCTGCTGCATAGCTTGGAACCCAGGTGGTTGGATGGCTAGGGTACGCAGAAACCAGGTGCTAACCGTCATCCTCATCCAAGTATGTTTTTAAGCTTCTGTCCTCTGTCTTCCTCCCTTTTTCCTTTAAGCAAACTGCCGACATCAGGATCCCATGTTTAGTCTCCCAGTGTACCTGCTGTTCCCTAGTAACCAAATTCTCCTTTCGTGGACTCATTGTTTAGTTCATTAATTCAAAAACCTTTCTCAGAGGGCTGGTGCTGTAGTTAAGACTACTGCCTTTGACAACACCATCCCATATGGGCACTAACTGGAGTCCTGGCTGCTGCACTTCCCATCCAGCTCCCTTCTAATTGCCTGGGAAAGCAATGGAAGACGGTGCAGGTGTATAGGAGACCTGGAAGAAGCTCCTGGTTCCTGACTTCGACCTGACCAAGCCCTAGACATTAGGGCAATTTGAGAAAGTGAATCAGTGTGTGGAAGATAGATTGATCAATTGATCTCTCTCTCCCCCCTCCATCTCTGTAAATCTGCTTTTCAAATAAATAAAATCTTTTTTTTTTAATGGTCAACCCTTAAACAGATATTGGATAAAATGGTCCCCTCAGAGTGAGTTCTGAAATGCTACCTAAATTTATTGTTAAAACAGCTTGTTAAAACAGCTGTATTATATCAGTCTTCTGTTTCCCTGGAATATTTATCCATCAGTATGTATCTAGGATGACTGACAAACTTAGGGAAACATAACTGAGGTATTTACTAAGGGGAAAATTTTCTTTTTTTTTTATGGTTCTTTTTTTTTTATTAAACTTTTATTTAATGAATATAAATTTCCAAAGTACAGCTTATGGGTTACAATGGCTTCCCCCTCCCAAAACTTCCCTCCCACCCACAACCCTCCCCTTTCCCGCTCCCTCTCCCCTTCCAATCACATCATGATTCATTTTCAATTCTCTTTATATACAGAAGATCAGTTTAGTATATATTAGGTAACGATTTCAACAGTTTGCCCCCATATAGCAACACACAAAGTGAAAAAATAAATACTGTTGGAGTACTAGTTATAGCATTCAATAACAGTGTACAGCACATTAAAGACAGAGATCCTACATAGTATTTTTTTTAATTAATTAATTTTCTATGCAATTTCCAATTTAACACCAGGTTTTATTTTTTTCATTTCCAATTATCTTTATATATAGAAGATCGATTCAGCATATAATTAGTAAAGATCTCCTCAGTTTGTACCCACGCAGAAACACAAAATGTAAAAATACTGTTTCAGTACTAGTTATAGCATCACTTCACATTAGACAACACATTAAGGACAGATCTCACATGGGATGTAAGTACACAGTGACTTCTGTTGCTGACTTAACAATTTGACACTCCTGTTCATGGCGTCAGTAATCTCCCTAGGCTCTAGTCATGAGTTGCCAGGGCTATGGAAGCCTTTAGAGTTCACTGACTTTGATCTTATTCCGATAGGGTCATAGTCAAAGTGGAAGTTCTCTCCTCCCTTCAGAGAAAGGTACCTCCTTCTTTGATGGCCCCGTTCTTTCCACTGGGATCTCACTCACAGAGATCTTTCATTTAGGTCTTCTACAATACTCTCATGGGCTCTTCAGCCAGATCCGAATGCCTTAAGGGCTGATTCTGAGGCCAGAGTGTTGTTTAGGACGTCTGCCATTCTATGAGTCTGCTATAGACCTGGAACCAACCCAAATGCCCATCAACAGTAGACTGGATAAAGAAATTATGGGACCTGTACTCCATAGAATACTATACAGCAGTAAGAAACAATGAAACCCAGTCATTTGCAACAAGATGGAGGAATCTGGAAAACATCATGCTGAGTGAATTAAGCCAGTCCCAAAGAGACAAATTTCATTTGTTTTCCCTGATCGGCGACAACTGAGCACCAAAGGGGAAACCTGTTGAAGTGAAATGGACACTATAAGAAACAGTGACCTGATCAGCTCTTGTCCTGACTCTAGATGTACAATGTAATACTTTATCCTTTTTAGTATTTGTTGTTGTTGTTGTTGTTGTTCTAGTACTAGTGGTTGAACTCTGTAATTAACACACAATTATTCTTAGGTGTTTAAATTTTAACTGAAAAGTGATCGCTGTTAAATTTAAGAGTGGAAAAAGAGAGGGAGGAGATGTACGTACCAATGCCATCTCACTAGTCCAAGTGATCAATTTCAGTTCACAATTGATGGCTCTGATAGGTCTAAGAGTCAAAGGGATCACACAAACAAGACAAGTGTCTACTAATACTAACTGATAGAATCAAAAAGGGAGAGAAAGATCCAACATGGAAAGTGGGATACACAGCAGACTCATAGAATGGCAGGGGAAAATTTTCTAAGTTATCTCATAGCTGGCACGGTTTGGCACTTTCATGTAGTGAAATAGCCACAACCCAGCAGAAGTAAAGTTATTTTCAGGTGCTGAAATACTGTTTTTACTTTGCCCCTGTTGTTGAACCCTAGAGACTTGATTTTCTATCAACATGTTGCTTTTTTTCCCCCTCAGAAGACCTTAATGTTTGCATGTTCAGGGACACATGGTGTAATAGCAGCATGCTTCTAAAGGAGATGCACTTGCTAGAAGTTTGCAGTTAACTGTTGCTGCCATAACCTTGAGTGCTTCCGTAGAGATGCACTCCAGCGCAGCCCCTTTCTTCCCTCCTACAGCTGAGCTGTAAGCTGGCCATTATTACTCTTTGCCTGCTTCGTGTCTGCTCTCTTTCCCATTTTGTTTGGTGGGGTATCCTTTGGGTATCCCTTAGGTATCCAGAGCACTCCTCCTACCTGCCTCCTTCCCAACCTCTAAAATAAAGGGAACTTTCTACTTTACTTTTCTTTCTTTTTTTATGGTGAAAAAACGTGCATTTAGAATTAGCCAGCTGGACTCAGTTCAGATGATCCCCATTTTGATGGCAACATCCAAAGCATCATAGTCAGGAGCCAGTCAAACATATGCCTTCTCTCCATCAGGTCTGATCAGGGTATTTGACTCGGACCACATCAATGTCAGTTTCTTCATAGCCTGCTTGCTCTGGTGCTTGTTGGCCTTGACATCCACAATGAGCATGGGTGTGTTGATGTCTTCTATCTTCATGCAGACTCTGGTCAGGGGCAAGTTGATGATGGCATAATGGTCAAGCTTGTTTCTCCTGGGGCTGCTCTTCTGAGGATATTTGTGCTGCTGCTGGAGGCAGAATGTCTTGGGCTGCCAGAATGTGGGTGACATGTGGATTTTTTTTTCTGGCTATGAACACCTTTGAGCATTGCCTTCCTGGCCTTCAAAGCCTTTGGTTTTTGACTTCGGCTTTGAGAAGGGCAGGAGCTTCCTCCTTCGCCTTTAGCACCATCTTGGTGAAAAGCTATTTGCACTTTTCAAAAGTAAAGAGTTCATTTCTGATGCGATTATATTACTCTTTCCAAGATTATTTGTATTGTTAGCTTTAACTTGCTTTGTATATGTTGCAGGAATGCCAGACATTAGCAAGCTGTATTTGAAGCAGGGATACTTTTCCTACTTCTATAGTCACACAGACACAAAACTGTCCTTAAGACCAACCCTAAAAGCATACCTAACTTGCTTCTTCTCCCAGTGCTGGGGAGCAGTGAAAAGAGACCTCTCAGGGGCTGACACTGTGGCATAACAGGTTAAGCCACTCCTGCGATGCCAGTATCCCATATGGGCACTGGTTCGAGTCCCACCTGCTCCACTTCCAATCCAGCTCCCTGTTGATGTGCCTGGGAAAGCAGTGGAAGATAGCCCCTGCATCCACTTGGGAGACCTGGATGAAGTTCCTGATTTCGACCTGACCCCACCCCAGCCGTTGTGGCCATTTGGGGAGTGAACCAGCAGATGGAACATCTGTGTGTGTGTGTAAGTGTGTAACTTTGCCTTTCAAATAAATAAATGAAAGAGACCTCTGTGTTGCTTCTCTTCCCAAAGCAACCAGGACTTACTAAGACTTCTCCGGACCATACCTGTCACCAAGAACAGGGTTTACCTGAGCACAGCCAGCCCTGTAATGGAGGTTCTCTACTGCACATGCCCAATAGACCCTGACCTGGGAGCTGAAAAAAATTCTCAGTGTCTAGGGCAGGACCCAGCTATCAGTGCAGTTTAATCCCAGTGTGCAATGATAATTGAAAGCCTTGGCTCTAAAGTTTTGCCCCTTCATTCCCCTCAAAGCTGATTCCTAGACTTAGAATAAAGCCAGTAGGTTCCCTAGGGGAAGACACCATATTGTTTGTCATGACAAACTGGAATGCTACCACCCACTCACTGACAGCTGTCATTTATTGACTCCTTATGTGTCAGACACTCAGCTATGTCTCTGTACGTTACCTTTACGTTTTTACTTCATCTTTATATATATTATATTTACTTTTCATACTTTACTGTATTTTACTGTTTAATCTTAACAATGAAAGGAGTCTTATTACCATCTCACAGAGAGGAAAAGGAAACATTAAAAAAAGGTAGGTGCTGTGATCAAAGTCAAAACGAGTAAGTAAAGGGAGCAGTTGGTGATAATATTGATCATATGTTAGATCAAGAACAAAGAAGGGAAAAACTGTTAAAAAATTAGTTTGAGTGTGTACTAATTACAATAAATTATACCAACAGTTTACCATTTGTACCTAATTATAATATAGCACAATAATGATTCTGATTATAAATACCATTAAACAGATAACATATTAATTTGGGCAAATTTCTTTTGATTACAGAATAGCTTAAATCTTTATCATAAGTAGGTATGGAATGAACAACTAATAACCATTGCTAATATTTTATTGAGTGTTTACTATATGCTAGGTAGGAGAGTGAGTACTTTAAGTATATTTCATTTAACCTTAAAAAAAGAAAGACTATGAGGGCGGTACTATGACTGTCATAAGAGGGGAGGAAATGGAGGCTAGCAGAGATTTAGCAGCCTACCTGGTAAGTGGCACATCCAGACATTGCAGCCAGGGCTGAGAGACTCCAGAGGTCACACTCTTCAGCCCTTCAGTATTCCATTTCCTTGTATAATCGCTGCAAATGAATAGGATAGTTCACATCTGCTCAGCCTTTGCACTTACTACTAATGCAGGCTGGTTGTCCATTCGGAACTTCTAAGTGGTTTGTGAGATGGGTATAATTATTTTGAAAGTCCACAAGAGTTTCCTTCTATGTTATTAATAGTTTTCATTTTAAATATATGTAATGGTAACCCCATGAATTCTCACTTACTATATAAGAACAATCCCAACTCATTTATTCTCCTCTCCCTCCAATGACATAAGACCAATATGTCCTCTTAGATTAAATAATAAACTAATAATAATTATTATAACAATAATAACTTCCAGAGTCATCTTAGTTCCTTAAATTGTGTTCCATTAAGAAATGATGGAATCTTTATATATCTAAGCCAATCATTTTATACTTAAAAACTGACCCCCAAAACACACCATAGAAAGGCCTGATTTAATAAACATTTTTATAGTGTTTCAGATCTAAGATCTAAGTTCAAAAGATTATCTGTAAAACAATGAACTTAAACCTACTTGACCTTCAACAAAATAATCAGCATGATAGTATGCCAAGAAATTGCATGGCATGTCTGATTCTGATTCAATGGTGATGGAGAAAGAGCCACCATGCCCTTTTTTTTTTTTTTTTTTTTTTTGACAGGCAGAGTGGACAGTGAGAGACACAGAGAGAAAGGGCTTCCTTTGCCGTTGGTTCACCCTCCAATGGCCGCCGCGGCCAGTGCACCGCGCTGATCCGAAGGCAGGAGCCAGGTGCTTATCCTGGTCTCCCATGGGGCACCATGCCCTTTTAAAAGACTTCTGGGGCTGGCTTTTGGCCTATTGGTTAAGATACCCTGATCCCCTATCAGAGTGCCTGGGTTCAATATCGGCCTTTAGCTCCTGGCTCCAGCTGCCACCCATGTCAGAGATCTGGATTGAGTTCCCAAGCCCAAACTTTGTCCAATCCAACCCAGTTCAGGTAATGCATGCTTTTGGAGAGTGAACCAACACAAGGGGAAAGTCACTTAGTGTCTCTATTTCTTAAGGGTTTATTTATTTGAAAGGCACGCTTAGAAAGGGAGAGGCAGAGAGAGAGACCTTCATCTGTCTCCAAATGGCTGCAGTGACTGGGGCTGGGCCAGGCCAAAACCAGGAGCCTGGAACTCCATCTGTCTCCCATGTGGGTGACAGAGTTCCAGGTACTTGGACTAGCATCTGCTGCTTTCTCAGGCACACTAGCAGAGAGCTGGATTGGAAGTAGATCAGCTGGTAGTTGAATCAATGCTTATATAGGATGACAGTGTCACAGGCAGTGGCTTAACCCACTATGCCACAGCGCATGCTCCAGTAAATTTCTTAAGGGACTCCTTGTCTCACCTTGTTAGACCCTTCTTTGAAAGATTATAGCTGGTAGGAGAACTCATAGGGTTAGAGGCCGGAAAACCAGAATTCCCACTGTAATCTGTTTTAACTCTGCAATAGATTGCTGTCCCATGAGTTTTCCCACCTTAAAATGCATAAAAATCAATTTTCAGTATTGCTCAAAAAGATGTTGCAGAATCAAGAATAACTTGGTAATGCTTCAGTTTCCATCATTCATAGTTAGTGTGTAGATGAAATGGTGTGTGTGTATATAGTTTAAATCCAATCAATGAAGATTGTTTAATAAGTAATGTTTAGTTCTTTCACCACTCAGAACTCCTGTGATCATATTGAGAATCTATATAACCTCTTCAAGAGTCCCTTAAAAACAAAAGGAAAGTGATGTACTAAGTCAATAAAATCCCATATTTAACCACTTGGAAATAAATTATACCTAATATTTCCCCCACATTAATAACTCCATGCCAGTCTGTTTTGGTAGCACCGAACTTTTAAAATTTTTTTAAGATTTATTTTATTTTATTTGAAAGGTAGAATTAGAGAGAGAGGGAGATGCAGAGAGAGAGAGAGAGAGAGAGAGAGAGAGAGTCTTCCATCCACTGGTTTAGTCCATGGATGGCCACAATGGCTGGAGCTGGGCCAGGCTGGAGCCAGGAGCCAGGAGCTTCATCAGTATCTCTAACATCAGTGCAGAAGCCCAAGCACTTGAGCCGTCTCCGACTACTTTCCCAGGCACATTAGCAGGGAGCTGGATCAAAGTGGAGCAGCCGGGGCTCGAACCAGCATCCATTTAAGATGCAAGCGTAGTAGGCAGCAGCTTTACCCACTATACCACAACACCAGCTGAACATCATCAGTTAGGCAGATATACCGTCTAGCTTGATACTACTAAAGATCCACCAGGGCCAGTGCCGTGGCTTAACAGGCTAATCCTCCGCCTTGCAGCGGTTCTAGTCCCGGTGGGGGTGCCGGATTCTATCCCGGTTGCCCCTCTTCCAGGCCAGCTCTCTGCTATGGCCCGGGAAGGCAGTGGAGGATGGCCCAAGTGCTTGGGCCCTGCACCCGCATGGGAGACCAGGAGAAGCACCTGGCTCCTGGCTTCGGATCAGCAAGATGTGCCGGCTGCAGCGGCCATTGGAGGGTGAACCAACGGCAAAAAGGAAGACCTTTCTCTCTGTCTCTCTCTCACTATCCACTCTGCCTGTCAAAAAAAAAAAAAAAAGATCCACCAGTTCACAGACCTTCGGCTAAAGAATGTCTTAGGATAATTGTACCCCAAAATGGAAATGTCACTTCAAAGTTGTTAATTGATATAAAAAATTTTGAGATCCATACATAGTTTTTTTTTTTAATAACATGCTTTTTCCACAAACTCTTCATGGACTCTTCTATGCATGAATTTCAAAAATTTTTTGCACCAAAATATACCTATTTTTTAATTCCATTTTTCATGAAGTTTTTGAAGTACCCTCAGAGCTCTTTGTTTTATTACAGCAGCTTCTTCCTGTATATCTCTCTTCCACTTCATTGTGAGATCCTTAGAGCCAAACTAATTGGCTTTTCATCTTTGTGTTGCTAAGCACTGACACCAACAATGTCTCATGGTGGATGACAAGTGAATGGATGGATAAAAATCAAAAAAGCTTCCTGACCTCAGTACCATTACTCCTTCCCATTTTTTAATTCTTGGCAAGTCAGAAGGCCAGGTTCTATGGCTGAGCTCACAGAAGTTCAGCTGTATTACAGGAGGTGGTGCCTATGCTTTCACAGTTTTGGCAGAAAAGAAAAGGTGAGCAGCCAACCAAACCCCTGCATTAGAAAACAAGAACATGGAGTGGACATTGTGGCACAGCAGTTAAGTGGCCACTTTGGGTGCCAGCATCCCATGTCTACAGTGTCTCGTTCAAGTCCCCGCTGATCCAGCTTCTTGCTACTATGCACCCCAGGAGGCTGCAGATGATGGCCTAAGTTCTTGGTTCCCTGCCACCCACGTGGGAGACCTCGATGGAGTTCTAGACTCCTGGCTTTAGCCTGGCCCAGTCCTGGCTGTTGCGAATGTTTGAAGAGTGAACCAGCAGATGAAATATACCTCTGTCAACCTTTTTGTCTTTCTCTCTCTCTCTTTGTTCTCAATTTTTCCAATAAATAATGAAAGCTTTAAGAAAAAAAGGAAAGAAGACTGATTGTGGGAATGTTTTCTTTTTCTGCTGTATGTTTCTGCAACTTTTTTCGTAACTTCCAAGTTTAGATCTGGAATCTTCCTAATAGTCTCTGGTCCTTTTATTTTTATATACTTGAGAGGCGGGATTCTTCCATCCATTAGTTCACTCCCCAAATGCCCACAAAACCTGGGGCTGAGCCAGGAGCCAGGAACTCAATTCACATCTCCCACATAGGTGGCAAGGACTCAAGTGCTTGAGCCATTGTCTGTTGCCTCCCAGGGTGTATATTAGTAGGAAGCTGGACTCCAAAGCAAAGCCAGGACGCAAACCCAGGTACTGCATTATGGGATGTGGGCATCCCAAACAACATCTTAAGGGCCAGCCCCAAGTTTCTGGTTTTAAAAGGAACAAAGGTATCAGAGACTTCATACCTCAATATTCTCACCTCCAGTTGATGATTCAGATGAAGAAAGTTTCTGAAACCATATCAAGTAATTTATAAGACAGTAAAAGCCCTATATTTAGTAGTGTCTAACTGAAGTTTGTTTTAATAATTTAGATAATGTCCTTGTATTTATTATTATGTTTATTCCTTATAGTTCTCATTTGAAGCAATAGTAACTGTTTCTTAATGACAGGAACATATCTTCCAGTTTTTTTTTCTTTTTAAAGTATTTCCATTTATTAGACTTAAACCCTTGAATGCCAACTGTGTCTCCTAACAAAACCTGATTTCTTTCCAGTGCGATTTAATGGGAAGGTCCCTCCTAGTTCCTTGTGGACATCTGCCCTAAATGCACCTGAAATGTATTGTCATTTTCTAGTGGGGGAAACGGGAATATTACTACTGCCCCCACCCCACCCTTGTCATCTGTCAACTTGATTAGAACACTCCAAGTCAGCCTTCTAACCCTACTCTCTGGTTGGTTTTACTTTTTTACCCTTTGGATTTATTAAGTCCTTGTCTTTTCAATGATAGTGTGAAGAATTAGCTTGATGTTGTAAAAGCTACATTGGTCGCTTTGATGTCAGACTTAGAAAATAGATTTTCAAAGGACAGCAATAATCTGTTTGAGGGCACCAGATCACATGGCCCTGTCTGGCGACAATCATTTCTTCACTCGTGCCCCATTTTCTTTAAGCAAATACACTTAGGGTACTCTTCAGTGCTGGTGTATATAAAGGATGGTCTCCAAAAAGAGATTGGCAGCTTTAATTTGTTTGATACGTGCAATCATAGTCCGTGTTAAATTCAAAATGCTTGTCCAATCAAGGATTCAATATAGAAAAGAGTCAGTAACAAGCACGCTGCACACTATAATAAAGAAATCTGTTGATTGAAAACAGTTTGTATATTTTGGAAATGATAGGGAATGTAATTGGTAAGAAAGGAAAGGATAGGGCTTCGTGAATAATGGGAAATAGAGCATATTTTTTACTGATAAGACTAACTCAATTTAATAAAATTTAGGTGTGTGATTTCTGTGTGCCAGAAAATAAGAAAGGTAGATCCTTTGTTACTCTAAATTGTCATGGTTATTGGAGTGACGCTTTTGGTCTTGTTTTCAGTGAGAACAACTTTAGTGGGTCAAATTTGAGGCAGTGGTGGGTGCTATGCTTCAGTTTGTTGAGAACCTTGACAGAACATCTTTCTTTTGTTTTCTTATCTAAGAAGACTAGACAGATTTTTTAAAACTATTTTTGGATACAAGTGCTACATGAATGCGTTTTTGTGGTAGATGATCCAAACAACAGGAAAGTGTAGGTTAGTGATTTTGTTACTTCCAATGAGTTACAATAGTGAGTGACTTGTCACTTGTACAGAACCAATCAGAGCATGGCGGGTTTGGGGGATTCTTTCCCCTGACACTTTTCCCCAGCTGTTAGGTCATCATGGTAGTGATACTGACACCCACCCTACCAGGCACCCACAATTTGGATTTCACCCCTCCAGATAAACACCCCAAAATAGGTATGTGTTTAAGCAGCTTGAGTTTTTGTGTTAACTAATCACATAAGCACTATCATTGTAAGTAAATGTGCCTTAAACTTGTAGTAATCTGAGAGAATGTAAAGGGTGAGTTTTTCTCCCTCTCCTTAGTATTATTACCTCAGTATTCTAATATGTGGACCAAGGTATCATTTGAAGTTGAAAGGTGATTAGGGGGCAGCACTGTGGCATAGTAGGCTAAACCTCCACCTGCGGTGCCAGCATCCCATATGGGTGCCAGTTCAAGTCCCTGCTGCTCCACTTCCCATCCAGTTCTCTGCTATGACCTGGGAAAGCAGTAGAAGATGGTCCAAGTCCTTGGGCCCCTGCATCCACATGGGAGACCGGGAAGAAGCTCCTGGCTCCTGGCTTTGGATCAGCTCAGCTCAGCTGTGGCTGTTGTATCCATTTGGGAAGTGAACCAGTGGATGTCAGACCTCTTTGTCTCCCTCCCCACCTCTCTCTGCCTCTGCCTTTCAAGTAAACAAATAAATCATTTTTAAAAAAGAAAGGTAATTAGAAGAGAGATTTAACAAAAAAGAAAATCCATTGTGGAGGATTTAATTTTTAAAGTTACTAGAACCTAGAAATGTGTTTAAAATAAAATATTTGAAATAATTTATCGAAAATTATGAGCAGGTTGGATGGAAGATATCTCTCTAGCTTGTTCTTGTTCTTGCTCACTCATGTTAATAAAAATAAACTTGAAAAGTTACAAGCAGGTACACCTTGAGTTTTGTTGGGTGGATCAGAAATCATCTGAGAGCCACAGCCCTGGGCTTGGGCAGCCACCTGGCATCATCCCTGCCCCCCATCTCAGCTCCTCTTATGCACATCAGCTCATTTCCTTCCTTTCTTGAGGGTAGAGGGACTCTTTGCTTCCCAGGGGCCACACATTGGACAGAATATGTTCTTCCTAAACTTATTTTATCTTCCTAAACCTACGGCACGTCCTAAACTTATTTGCTACACAAGTCTAGCAATCTGAACTGAGAAAGGATCTCTTGCTCCTTCTCCACCCCCAGTTCTAAATCCCTAGATAAAGCCGGCAACGTCACAGTTCAGCATAGCCGCTAGGGGCTTCCTATGTGCGTAAGGAAAGAGGCCAGTAATCTGGAAAAGGTTTTCACGATCCTGGCTGCCACAGGTTTGTAGAGCACTGTGCCTGTCTGAGCGCCATCTGGAGAATTCCTAAAAATCTAACAAAATAAGGGAGGTTTTAAAATAACCTTTCCTGGGGCCATCAAAGAAGGATGTACTTTTCTCTGAAGGGAAGAGAGAACTTCCACTTGGCATATGGCCCTGTCTGAATACCGACAGAGTTTGTGGACTCAAAAGGCTTCCATAGCTTCTGGTGGTCACTGGCCTCAAAAATAAGAGTGTTAATTGTTAAATCAACAAGAGTTACTGTGCACTTACTCCCCATGTTGGACCTCTGTCTCTAATGAGGTGTACTATGAGAATTAACAGTAAAGCTTGTCTTCAAACTGTGCTTTATACTGTGTGTGTCTGTGTGTGGGTGCAGACAGTTGAAATTCCTACTTGTATAGATTTGTCTTCTGTATATAAAGATAATTAAAAATAAATCTTAATGAAGAATGGGATGTGAGAGGGAGTAAGAGATAGGACGGGAGTCAGGGTGGGAGGGCAGGTATGGGGGAAGAACCACTATATCCCTAAAAGCTGTACATGTGAAATTTATATTCATTAAATAAAAATCTTCAAAAAAATGAAATAACCTTTCCCAAGAAATTAAGGAATCCACTAAATCCAGTGGACTTACAGGATGAGGCCAATTTTATTCATTGACGATTTGCTTGCCTGTTGCTAATTAGCTGGAAAAAGTGGGTATTCACCAAATACTGAGTTCCTGGTCCTTTTTCCTTCCATCAAGCCAATTTGCCTTGGGTGTTGAAGAGGGTACCCTAGATAAAAGCAGCAACACTTTGGCCTGAGGAAGACGTGTGTAAGGTCTGTTGGCAGGCCTGGTGGAATCCATCATGATATTAAGAAACTTCGTCCAACTTTATCACTTGAGTCTCAGCCTTCTAGGTTGCCTCCATGGCTTTAGGCTGTGTCTGCTCTAGAACATTGCTAGTGTTTAAGGTCCTAGCTTGGCCTGTGTCATGCATATCTCCTGAGGGTCCTCCCTCTTTCTGGAGTGACCCAACTGTGGAATCTGCAGAGGGCAGCTCTGTCCAGCCACTCCCATTCCCCCATAATACAGTCATCTTCCAAATACAAAGGCGGGCTCTCCTCTCCACTTAGTCCTAACAGATCGGCCTCTGCATAGTCTCCCCTGTGCCCTGTGCTCAAGAGTCTTCCCTGGGAGCCACCATCCTCACTGTATTGGCTGTCATCACGGAGAGCAAACTTGTATGTTCACTTTCCCTGGTTAGACATCCTACCTGCCACCCCCACCCCCCATACACACACACACGTAACTAGGTTTCTCTTACATCTGGTGGATACCTCCAGTTCTTGGCCCATTTGCCATGCAGAAATGGCATGAATTCTGTGTTTGAAGATTTTTTCCCCTGGGCACGGATTCTTTTAGGTAGTTTTATTTTTTCCCATCAAATCCCCACACTACCAGAAAAATAGGCATTTCATTAAAAAAAAAAAATCATCTAGGCCGGTGCCACAGCTCACTAGGCTAATCCTCCACCTGCAGCACCGGCACTCTGGGTTCTAGTCCCAGTTGCTCCTCTTCCAGTCCAGCTCTCTGCTGTGGCCCGGGAAGGCAGTGGCGGATGGCCCAAGTGCTTGGGCTTTGCACCCGCATGGGAGACCAAGAGGAAGCACCTGGCTCCTAGCTTTGGATCGCCGCAGCGCGCCAGCCGTAGCGGCCATTTGGGGGGGTGAACCAACGGAAGGAAGACCTTTCTCTCTCTCTCTCTCTCTCACTGTCTAACTCTGCCTGTCAAAAAAAAAAAATCATCTATGAATTGCTTGACAGGAAAAAGTCTCATCCTAAGGTGTCCTGGTGTTTACCAGTTTGTCCAATTGTGAAAATTGGGCCTTTCTAACCAGGAGGTGGTTATGCTGTGCGAGAAACCGAGGATAGTGGTTCTCAACCAGGACGATTTGGTCTGTCAAGGGACATTGACAAAGTCTAGAGATAAATCTCGTTGTCACAACTGGGGATTGGGAGGGAAGCTGATCATGGCATCTAGTGAGTACATTATCAGTAGACATAGGATACCCCCACAATAAAGAATTAATGTCAAAATCTTAGTAGGTCAAGAAACCTGATTTCGAGCTACTGAGATGATATGCGAGTGTGAGCTGGTGAGGAAGGGCTTGGGGTCACTGGCAGTACTGAGGAAATCCTAGATAGTACTGCTTGAGCTCAAAGGACATTAGTAGCAATAAATGTAGCAATGATTTTCTGGGTACAAAGAAAATGACTTTGGTCTTTGTCTAACTAATTTCATAGAAAGGCAACTGTGTTGTATCGGTGTGGAGTGGAGGTTTATTTATTAAATAAGCTTGCTTTATTTTTCTTTTGAGAGGCAAGAGAGGTCAAACATCTGTTGATTTACTCCCCAAATGCCCACCACAGCTGTGGCTGGGCCAGTCCACAGCAGGGAGCCAGGAACTCAATACACGTCTCCCACGTGGTGTCAGGGCCCCAACTACTTGAGCCATTAATGCTGCCTCACAGGTTTTGTATTAGTGGGTACCTGGAATCAGGAGCCTGACCTAGAAATCAAACCCAGGCACTTTAATGAGATGTGGACATCTCAGCTGCTAGACCAAATGCCTGTCCCTAAATTCACTTTAAAATAATACTAATAAGCTTATAAAAATAACTATTTTCCAAAGCAAAATGATTACAGGGACAGCATTGTTTTAAATTTTTGCAGGGTTCTTTAATCTCTGACCTAATAGAAGATGACTGATTGCTCATGTCTGTTTCTGTATTCAGTCTTTAACAACATCATACTTTATATAATTGAAAACTCTGCTATGGGTTCAAGAAAGAATGACAGTAAAAAAGACCAACAGTATTTTAGGATAATTTCAGAACACTTTTAACCTTGAGGATCCCTGAAAGGGGATCAGAGTCGCCCCCGGGGGTTCCTGGCCCACACTTGAACTCCTGTTCCAAATCAAGGGGACTTGTGGACCAGAATGGGCCGGGGGGGGGGGGGGGAGTCACACCTTTATTTTCACTGCTCTGCACCTGAAAGTCAGCAGGCCCTTCCATTTGGATGGAAGTCTCCCACCAAAGTGGTATCAGCAGCGTCTAGGAGTCCATCACTAATGGAAGTCGAGGATACTGTCAGATCATGTTGCAGTTGCTGCACCGATCTAAGATATCACTTTAAATTCATTGTTTCTTTGAAGTTTCCATGGCTGCAGCATTAGATCTTGTCTATAATGCCTTAATAAGAAAATACATGTATTATTATACCACAAATAGGCTCTTAAAATATGAGTAGACTTCAGAAAAACAGAATAGGAAGATAAACTGATTTGGGTACACAGAATTTTTAAATCCGTGTATTTTTTTCATAATACTCATCCCATGCACTTTTGGAAGACCTCTCATGTTATGATAGATGTATTTAAGTAGAGTTGCTTTACTTTGCAATCCTGTATATTTTACCTATTTTTAAAATTAGTTTATTTGAAAGAGTGACAGAGAGGGGACAGAGGAGATATCTTCTATACACTGCTTCACTCTCCAAATGCCTGCGACAGTGGGGCTGGGACATGCTGAAACTCCAAACCGGGGACTACAGCTGGGTCTCCCATGTGGGTGGCAGTGAGCCTTCACTTGCTGCCTCCCAGGTTCATCAGCAGGGACTGGACTGGAAGCCCAGAGTAGCAAGGACTTTGTCATGGGCCTAACCCACTGTGCCACAACACCCGCCCCTATTTTACATGTTTAAAATGATTCTTAGGGACAGTTGTTATCCTGGCAGTTGAAATGCAAACTGGGCCACCTGTGTCCCATTTCAGAGTGCCTGGCTTCTGCTCCTGACTCCAGCTTCCTGCTGATGTGCACCCTTGGATGCAGCAGTGATGTTTCATGGCACTCACTGGATGGAGTTCCTGGCTCTGAGCTCCCAGCTATGGCCTGGCCCAGGACTGACCATTGTGGGCATTTGGGGAGTGAACCGGTGGATGGGAGCATGCTCTCTACATGTCTTTCTGTCTGCGTGCTTTTAAAATCAAATAAATAGAATGCTAGGCTAGAACTCGGTGTTCCTCATAATTTTGGAAACATTCTACTGTCATAGTTTGCACTGTTGCTACTGAGAAGTTGAAAGTCTTTCTGTGGGCTGGCATTGTGGCATAGCAAGTTAAACTGCCACCTGTGATACTGGCATTCTGATCCAGCTCCCTGCTAATGTGCCTGGGAAAGCAGTGGAGGATGGCCCAAGTGCTTGGGCCCTGCACCCGCATGGGAGACCTGGATGGAGTTCTGGCTCCTGACTTCAGCCTGTCCCATCCATGGCCATTGTGGCCATTTTGGGAAGTGAACCAACAGATGGAAGATCCCTCGCCCTCGCCCTTTCCCCCTCTGTAAACTCTGCCTTTCACATAAATAAATACATCTTTTTTAAAAAGAAAAAAATATTTTAAAAAAGAAAGCCTTTCCGATTGCTAATCCTTTATGAACGTGACCCTCTTACATTGTTCTTTGCTTTTTAGGAACATGCAGAATTTCCTTTTTGCCAGGTTTGCAAGGGTCTTTGTTCACCTGTTACCTCATATTCTGCCCTCATCAAATCTGGTGGGATAGAGTTCTTTGTGACTTTTTCTCCTTTTTTAGATTCTGGATGACACTCATAATTTAAACTATAAAGAAATTAATATGCTAATAGTAATAATAATGGTTATAATTTATTGAACATTAAGCACCAGATTGTTATTCTAAGTATGTCCCATGTTTTGACATGTTTTAACTCATTTAATTCTCATTACAACCCGTGAAATAGGTGCTATTGTTATCCCTGCATTACAGATGGGAGATAGAGGTACAAACAGGTTAAGAAACCTGCTTGGGGGCTGGTGCTATGGTGTAGCAGGTAAAGCCACCGCCTGCAATGCTGACATCCCATATGGGTGCTGGTTTGAGTCCTGGCTGCTCCACTTCCCATCCAGCTCTCTGCTATGGCTTGGGGAAGCAGTAGAAGATGGCCTAAGTCTTTGGGCCCCTGCACCCACATGGGAGACCCAGAAGAAGCTCCTTGCTTCAGATCAGTGCAGCTTTAGCTGTTGTGGCCATCTGGAAGTGAACCAGCAGAGGGAAGACTTCTCTCTTTGCCTCTGCTTCTGCCTCTCTAACTCTGCCTTACAAATAAATAAATCTGGGGGAAAAAAAAAAAAAAACCTGCTCAAGTGACACAGCAAGTTAATGGCACAGATTTCACATCCAAACAACCTGGCTCTGGAGCAGATTTTAAACTTAACTGTTACATGTACAATGGCAATGCCTTGTAGATTGTGTGAATAACCAAAAGCAATGTCTCCAAATTCGTTAGATACCCCCAGACCTTATGGACCAGTTGTCAGAATTTCACCAACCTATGACTCTTTGTTCTACATAAAACTTGCCAAAATGTCTTTAGACTAAGGGAGAAATGTTTGAACTGTTTCCTTCAATAATGTATCATTAGTAGAGAACTGATTGTTAATAAGAAAACTGTATTAAATTGTGTTCATTGTGTGAAGGGAAGGTAAACTGGGCCACTTTACCCTAAAATAGTATTGGGAATGCAAATGGTAAATTGTGTCAGTAGTCATATTTTTCCTGTAGTATTAATAGTAAGTGAATAGTAATGATTATTAAAAATCACAAAAGTTCACATAGGAGTTTTAAAAGAACTTAAATTTTCTTTTCTAGGCAGTTATCCTCATTTTTATGTAAGTACCACCACCGGTAAAACTGTTTTCTTACCTGAAGTTAAAATTTGACCTATTCTATTGCTGACTGAGTCATACCAGGTCACTGAAACCCCAAAATAAGTATGTTCTAAGCATCAAGTAACCATTATGACCTATTTAGAGCCAACATTCACTTAAGACCCATTGGCTTCTTTTCTACATCATTTAAATGGCTGACAAATCCATCAATAAAGTGCTAACGTTCTCATTAGCTTTGCATACGTGAAAGGATGCCAGCAAAATGTACAGAAGTGAGTTAGGTAAAAATCTCTTTGGTCAAGAATTATGACTGTGGTTCTGTATGTCAGCCCGTGCATTGCTAGCAGATTTTTTTTTTTTAACAAAAGTGTATTTTGTGATGTGATTTGACCCATGGTTCAAATGAATCCAGGCAATTATGCTTATGATAAGGGCTTTGCTGTCTACTTTTTCCCCATCCTGAAAAATGTCAGGAGGCACATATTCTGCATCTGAAGGAAACAAGAAAAATAAAAATGAAAACACCTAAAGAGCACTTTCATGTAGATTAATCAAAGGCAGCTGCTGCCATTGCAGTGGGCACTGCCCTGCACTGGGCCATGTGGACCTCAGAGCAGGAATTAAGGGTCAGCCTGGTAGTGGTGCTGCCTCCAGATCTAGGGGCAAAGGTCATTTTAGCGAATACAGTACATGTACCCAGTCAGGGAAGCTTACAAGGGAAGTTTTGCCCCTTGAGTTTAGCATGGGGAAATGACTTACACATCGCTAATATTAGGCACTACAGAAGAGACTTGAACCCTGTATTTTTCCCTTTCTTCCCCTTATATGTAGTAATTTCCCTTTAGGGATTTGAGTTTCTCTGTTGTATCCATTAAGAGAGAGAGAGAGAGAAAGAGAGAGAGAGAAATTAAAATCCTTGATGGTAAGTGTCGATGCCTTTTCAACTGTATGCTTCTCTTTGTAGAACTCTATAAGTCAGGAAAATCTTTCAGGTGAAGACTGTGCATTTTGATGTTAACAGATTCCAGTCTTACAGGGTAGACAACCAGTTAACAACATGAAATGAGGCAGTGATGGTTTTTGAGATGAAATAATGTTTGATGTAACCTCGAGTTTCTCTCTGAACTTTGACCATACTGTAGAAAATCGAGGAGGAGGGGAGCAGCTCTGTCAAGCACAGAATTACACACAGTGAAGAAAAATTAATTTAAATACTGAAGGAGAAGCCTGTGTTCTCTTGCATGGTATTTAGCAGCAAGAGCAAGGAGAGGGATGTCTCTTTCTTTGTGTAATGTGCAGTAGTTACAATAAACACAAGATTTCCAAATCTCAGAGGACTCTCTTGACAGTTGCTTGATAACAGCTTTTTTCATTCCATAGTTTTGACAGTTTGTGTGTGTTGCCATATCTAGTGTAAACTAAAACATCACTGTCATTCTGTTTTTCTTTTGTATGTGGCTTTTTTTTTTCATCTTTAGGATAATGAAAAAGATGGGCTTTTCACTTGTAGACTAGAGTAAGGCAAGTTGTGTTTGGAGATTAGCGTGTGTTTATAAGTTTTGAAAGATTCAAGTTGACAGCAGAACACTGCTCTAAATAATTTTTTTCTCCATATTGCTTCAGTAAAAGTGGGATGTGTACGTTTTCTCTTAATCTTTTGATAAATAGAAAATCCGCAGTATCTGTGTGGGTCCTTATATTATTTATCAGTGGTTATTGAACACGAATGAATACAATGAACATCTCCAGTGCTCCTGACTGTACAGCTTTGATAAACGGGAAGCGTCCTGTTCCTGTGGTCAGCAGGGTCTTGGCCTGCTCCACCTTGGTACTTTTCAGTCCCCGTGCAGGCCTCCATTCACTTGATGTATCTTCCATCCCACCCCCTTCTGTCCCATCTGCAGCTAAGTTGTGTCATTGGTGTGTTTCAGAAACAGCAGGATGTTGTTTATCTGGTCTCTTACGTTTCTGGAGTGACTCTGAAAACTGAATCGCATCTGCACTGTTTGAGAGGCCGCTGGGTGGGAGATTGGGCCAGCAGCACAAGTCAGGGTCAAAGCCGTCTGTACTCACCAGATACAAACTCCTGGCCTCCCCATATTCAGGAAGAGGTCTCGTACCTGAGAGACCTTCTCCCCTCCAGCCCCGATAACCTTTGATTTGTGGAAATCTCAGTGAGGTTATTTTGCCATCAAACCAAATTTGCTGTAGCATAGCAAAGCTCCCAATGCCGTCATCTGGCATGTTACAGACAAATTCCAATTACTTTTCTACTTCAAGCTATTGTTAAACACTACAAGCTAGCTGACAGTAAAATTATAAATACAGGTGTTGTCACACTACACTATAATCAGAATTTTAATTTGAATTTTCATTTGTAAAGCCTTTTTTTTTCTACATGAAAATGGGAATAGAATTAGTTTTATTGACAGTAAAAAGACATTTTGAAAGCTTCCTAAATCATTACCTGTATTTAACAGGAGGAAAAATTGTATATGTCCATGTAAAAAGAAGAGTTTTATTATCACATATTTACTCATTATATTTGGTGGTAAATAAAACGGGGAAGACATGTTTGACAAATGATTGACGGAACTCGCTAGGTTTTTGCTCCATCAGAACAATAGACAGACATAAATATATATTTTGCTTTTGTTTTGTTCTGCTATTACTAATGCAGACCTGTAGACAAAATCTTCTTCTGGCAAATTAAGTACAGCCTGTTGGGAGTCTGCATGCAATGCTAAACTTTTTATTGGGCAATTTTCTCTCCTCACCCGGATTCATCATCTGTGGTGCTCTTTCTCTCCCCCTTTGCGTGGTGGTTGGAGTGGGTTCCCCCTTCTCAAGTCCTTTTTTTTCCCTCAAGGCATTTAGTGTCGTGTCTGCCAGATTTCAGTGATGAGCAGCGAATTGCTTTTAAAGTGGGCATTATGCCAGTTCAGCAGCACAATGGAAAACCAATCTTCCACCATTCTACTTTTGATGCTGTTATTGTAGCATTTTAGATAACTGCTGCCACAAAAAAAAAAGAAAGAAAAAAAGATGTGCTCAATTGCTACCAGTTAGTCAAGTTAAATCCAGAGTAGCATTAAAATTACTCTGAAAACTGTTTGTCAGAGGTCATGCGCCGTCTGTGGCTGCCGCGCATAGGGCGGCTGTTCTGCTCAGGCGGGGCTTTTCCCTTTATTATTACCGTGACTGACCAGCTCTCTAAATAGCCCTGCACTACCTGTTTACTTATTGTCTTCACCTCCTTGTTGAAAAAATGTGTCAGGCAGAAATGTTGAAAAGTTTCTTTAAAGTGCTGGAAATAGCAGGAGAGTGAGTTGTTCAGGGTGCTAGAGTTTGTACAGTGTGAAAGCAAAAAACAGGAGAAAAAGTAGGGGGAGAGCCAGAACATAATTCTCTGGTTTCTATAGCAAGATTACTGTTTTCTTCTTTTTATCCTCACTTTTCAACCACTGGGTTCAGTGTTCTACTTTTTTTTTTTTAATAGCACAAATGGAATTTATCCTCTCTCCATCCCAAGTCCCTCCCCCCTCCTCTGGCTTTGCTTGTGAATGAAGGGGAGTCCTATGACTGCAGGACAGAGGACAGCTGTATGTGTTGTATTTAGTGTATTTGGAGCGAGCCATATTTTAAAATTCAAGGCCAATACATGTACTATTTTGAGAGTGGCCATAACACTGCCCTTTACAAGCCTGCTTCATTTCCTTGGAATTGATTTAGAGTTATAAAGTTATCATAAATAACCTGTAATCTATGCTCAAAAATAATATGGCCGGCGCCGTGGCTTAACAGGCTAATCCTCCGCCTTGCGGCGCCGGCACACCGGGTTCTAGTCCCGGTTGGGGCGCCAGATTCTATCCCGGTTGCCCCTCTTCCAGGCCAGCTCTCTGCTATGGTCCGGGAAGGCAGTGGAGGATGGCCCAAGTGCTTGGGCCCTGCACCCGCAAGGGAGACCAGGAGAAGCACCTGGCTCCTGGCTTCGGATCAGCACGATGCGCTGGCTGCAGCGGCCATTGGAGGGTGAACCAATGGCAAAAAGGAAGACCTTTCTCTCTATCTCTCTCCCTCACTATCCACTCTGCCTGTCAAAAAAATAAAATAAAATAAAATAAAAATGCAGATGTAAAAAAAAAATAATAATTGAGGTGTGATGTGTTAGTTATAGTTCAATAATGAAAGCAACTCAGATTTCTGGACTGCTTTTCTTCTAAGAAGAGGAAGTTCATTTATCTTTATATCATCTCTCATGAATCTTGCTATTATGTTAATCATAGCTATAGTATCATCAGACTTTAAGCCTCATGAAGGCAACCTTTTTTATTTTTTTTTGGTCTGTTTGGTCCATTTCTGTATCCCCAGGGCTTAGAACAGCTTTTGCCATATGACAGGCACTCAGTAAATATTTATTGAATGAATTAATAATTCATGCTTCTACGGGTGCATTGAACTATCATATATTTACTTATTTTGCTGTTTTTCTCCAGTTACAATGCCAAACTGTCATCCTGAAATAGAGCAGACATGCTAACTTATTTGAATCCTTCTGCGCCCCCAGCCTATCCCAAAGTGTACATGATATTCAGTAATGAATAAACATTTGTTCCTTCGACAATTAGAGAAGTCCAAACACATGTTATCTGACAGTAAAGGATATGATGGTTTGGTGGAATGGATAGAGGTAGACGAGACCCCACCAGGCAGTATTTATCATGAGTCTACAAGTGCTTAGCCAGGTATCATGTTGGTTTTGCGAGCTTATTGTCAAGCACATTTCAGATGTGTATTTCCCTTCAGTTTGTAGTTTAAGAGCATTTTAATTTTTGCTAAAGTGTGCAAGAAAGAGTTCTGATGAAGAAGGCCATATTCATAACCATCTCACTCACTAGCGCCACCTAGATCAATCCAGTGGATAGATGATCCTCTCTTTGTATGGAGAAGAGGCTGCTCCACACGTGTGGGAGCAGTTAGACCTCTCTCAGCACCCTGGCCTCTGCTGCGGAATTGTGGTTTAGGCATCCTGTCTTGTCTACTACTCGCCTCCCTGCAAACTCTTTGCTTCCATCTGTGAAAGACAGACCTAGAGGCTGCACATCAAGGTCATAGGCTTCAGAGAACCCAGTGACTTAATCGAATTCTGTTCTGCTTTCCCGTTTAATCATTGAGTCGTACATGTGACATAGCTTTAAATGGATAGCAACAATTTGCAAATCAAGAAGACCCATTTTGTAATTAGCTTTGGACAAAGCATTAAAAGTATACGTTGAAGATTATGATAGTGAAAATGCCAAGCGGTGTCGGGATTCTTTCTTGGCAGCTAAAAATGTGTGTGTGAAACATACAGAAGTGAAGTTGGTGAGTTTCTCTAGGTACTAACTAACAGATTCTCTCCAAAGAATGCTTTGATGGAAGCCTTTTTCAAAAAGCAGCAGATAGAAGGTTTTTCTTGTGTTTTACCACAAGAGTTATGCTTTTATTTGAAAAGAATCTGGAACGTCCAATAGGGCATTTCCTAATGTACTCATTCCAGCTTTCCTTCATCGTCATTTAATGTTCATCTACATGGGACCAAAGAACAAACCGAAATAAGGATTCAGATTTTCATTAACACATATTTAAACACATATAAAGTGGAACATTTTGCCTTATATGGCCTCCCATCAACTTCTTACATAGGAACAGAAATGAACATGTTTATTCTAGCATCCTGCAACAACACTGGCTAAAAGTCTAAAGACTCTTGGTTGTCTGGGCCAAAGATGGAAAATGTTATGTAAGAGCGCTGGGGAGACCATCTGCATTTTAAAAGATAAATTGTGTAGGCTGGGGAACAGGAGAGTAAGAGTTTTTCTCTCTGTGTCCCTTTTCAAAAAGAGTTTAGACAGCATGAATTAGATGTGTAGCCTTGTAAAAAGCATCTCTGATCCAGTTTCCTCATGGGTATAGTATCTCTTCTATTTAACTTACAGGATTCTTGTTGGCAGAAAATACTAGGACGTGTGTCTTTTAAATCCTATATACCAGGAGTTGGCAAATTTCTTTGCAAAGGGTCAGATAGTAAATATTTTTAGCTTTGAGGACCAGATGGTCTCCTTTGTAGCTATTCAACTTTGCCATTGTAGCCATGGACAAAACAGAAACAAATAGGCATGGCTGTGTCCCAAAAAAAACTTTATTGACCAAAAAAAAAGCAAGTTGCAGCCTAGATTTGGTCTTCTGGTCATCATTTGCTAACCTTTGCTCTATAGTAATGAAAAGTGTGCAACATAAAATGCCAAATATCTGCTTACTGGCTTTTGTAAATAACCCTCCATTTGAGAGTCCACCAGTGTGATCCATGGCTGCTCATTCTTTTAAAGAGAAGAGCCTAAAAGTACCATATAGTTCTAGATAATGCTGCCTTCCTCGGTCATTTTTAGTTTGCTCATCCCAGATGCTTACTAAATTCTAGTGACAGAATTTGAATTCAGTTCAGCTCGTATTTTAGTTTCGCAGAAGCCTCAGGCCTTTTCTCAGAAACTGTTTCTTCCTTCGGCCAGTTTTCCTTAGAGCATCAGTATTCATCATGGTGGTGGGGAAGGGACACAGATATTAAAATACCGGAGTAAGGTGCTGCCATTCATTACCTCCCCTGGGCATCATTGCATCTTTGGTCGAGGGGAAGAGTTGAAGAAGAGGCGCAGTGGCTCTCTTGCTTAACGTTTCAAGGTGTTAGGTCAATTCTGATGAAACTCATGGAGACTCCTATTCCAAAAGTATCATTGATACATCCTGGAATGTCGTCATACACCACAGTCTTCAGGTTTCCAAAAGACAAAATCACAGTGGTGTGAGGGGAGAATTCATCCCAGAGAGAACAGTTTGTTGCCTCATAGAATTCAAGAAGATAAAGGGTGCAAACCCTGATAATCTGAAAACACAGACATTTCAGACTTCATGGTTGCTTCTCTAAGCAGCTGAATTGCATTCTTTAGATTGTATCTGATGAGTCATAGATCCCAAACCACAGCCACTTTACATAAACATTAAATCCAGTGCAGATGAACAATGTGTCCCATACAGAATTTAGAATTTGCCTTCAGATATTCTCTTTGGATGATGAGTTTGATGATTACTCATTTAAAAGTCTGTCTTTAGGGAAGACACTTAGCCTAGTGGTTAAAATGCCAGTTAGGATACTCACATTCCACATTGGAGTGCTTGTCCCAGTTGGCTCCTTGTCTCCTAATGTAGACTGTAGGAGGCAGCAGGGAATGACTCAAGTAGTTGGGTTCCTGTTACCCATGTGGGAGATCCAGATTGGGTTCCCAGTTCACAGCCCTGGCTACTGAGGACATTTTGTGAGTGAACTAATGAATAGGATTAATATCTCTCTCTCTCTCTCTCTTTCTCTCTCTCTCTCTCTCTCATAAACAAAATTTAAGAATAAATTAAAATCTGCCTTTGACTTTCAGGTTTTTTTTAAGATTTATTTATTTAAAAGATAGAGTGACAGAGAGACATACACACACAGAGAAAGACATCTTCCATCTGCTGGTTCTCTCCTCAGATGCCCACAGTGGAGTTGGGTGAGACCCAAGCCAGGTGCCCAGAACTCCATCCAGGTTTCCCATGTGGATAGCATGGCCTCAAGTACTTGGACCATTATCCACTGCCTTCCCAGGTACATTAGCAAGAAACTGGATTGAAAGCAGATATGGGATGTTGGTTTCCCAAGAGGTGGCTTAACCTGCTGCACCACAACACTGGCCTCATTTGCTCGGATTTAAGACCTTAGATTCCTCCCTCTACCAGTCTCTTAGTTATTCTTTTTTTTTTTTTTTTTGACAGGCAGAGTGGACAGTGAGAGAGAGACAGAGAGAAAGGTCTTCCTTTTGCCGTTGGTTCACCCTCCAATGGCCGCCGCGGTAGCGCGCTGCGGCCGGCGCACCGCGCTGTTCCGATGGCAGGAGCCAGGTGCTTCTCCTGGTCTCCCATGGGGTGCAGAGCCCAAGCACTTGGGCCATCCTCCACTGCACTCCATGGCCACAGCAGAGATCTGGCCTGGAAGAGGGGCAACCGGGACAGGATCGGTGCCCCGACCGGGACTAGAACCCGGTGTGCCAGCGCCGCAAGGCGGAGGATTAGCCTGTTGAGCCACGGCGCCGGCCAGTCTCTTAGTTATTCTACACTGAGTTACTGAACTCTTTGTAATACATATCCCAGTGAGTTGGCCAGTTATTTATTCATATTTTCTAATGGCAACCAAAGGTCTCTGTACCTTAGCATTCACTTACATGGTAACGCTCTTCCCTGGAGTATAGGCTGGGCTGAGTGACTCTGTACTGATGAGTACAGCAAAAGTGATGCAGTGTCAAGGCAGGTATTGTGGTGCAGCAGGTTAAGCCACTGTATGGGATACCTGCGTCCCCTATCAGTGCCATTTCAAGTCTCGCCTGCTGCACTCCAATCCAGCTCCCTGCTAATGGCCTAGGGAAAGCAGTACTCGGGCCCCATGTCTAAGACTCAAATGAAGCTCCTGGCTTCAACCTGGCTCATCCCTGGCTGTTGTAGCCATCTGGGGAGTGACCCAGCGGATGGAGGATCTCTCTCCTCATCCTCCATGTCCCCCTCCCTTTTTCTCTGTAACTCTGCCTTTCAATAAAATAAGTAAATGGGTTTTTTTTTAAATGATGCAATGTCACTTCCAAGGTTAGGTTGTGAAATATGGTGACTTCCGTCTTGAACACCCCGTCATGCCCTCTTGCTTGCTCACTCTGAAGGAAACCAGCTGCCATATTTGAGTTGCCCTGTGGGGAAGCCCACATGCTGAGGAACTAAAACTGCTTCATCCCAACAATGTGGAGAAGAGGAGTCCACATGAGAGACCTGGGAGCTGACCCTTCCCTAGTCAAGCACTCGACTGAGATAGCAGTCCAGCTGATACTTAGATTGT